>NW_027514661.1:117733-146456 GCF_048772815.1 Callospermophilus lateralis | reverse complement strand
ATTTACTCGTATTTCCGAAATTCGTAATTTCGTGGCAGCTTGGCAACCCATTTCAGTGAAAGTGCATTTCCACAGTCTCTGCTTAGGGCTATATGAAGAGGAAACAAACCATAGAGAAAAAACTGAGAACTACATTATTTCGTCAAGTTTCAAAGAGCTACTACAAAGCATGTTGGATTTTGAGTTCCAAATTCATCTATCTATATAGGAGAGAACAGTGTGAAACCTAAAAATATAAACAGCGACTGTAAACGAACGCTTCAACCTAGAAGAACAAAACTTGGTGAGCCAAGTGGGATTTGTGTACTTGTCATTACCACCACGTATCATCAAGATTGGGTGAAAAAATATTTGCTGGTATTTCGGAAACTCGTAATTTCTTGGAAGCTTGGCAACCCCTTTCAATGAAAGTGCTTTTCCACAGTCTGTGCCTAGGGCTACTTGAAGAGGAAACAAACCATAGAGACAAATCTGAGAACTCCTTTATTTTGTCTAGTTTCAAAGAGCTACTACAAACCATGTTGGATTTAGAGTTCCAAATTCTTCTATCTATGTAGAAGAGAAGAGAGTGAAACCTAAATATAAAAACTGCTACTGTAGACGAACGCTTCAACCTAGAAGAACAAAGTTTGGTGACCCAAGTGGGATTTGAGTACTTGTCATTACCACCAAGTATCATCAAGATTGGGGGAAAAATATTTGCTGGTATTTCGGAAAGTCTTAATTTCTTGGAAGCTTGGATACACCTTTTAATGAAAGTGCTTTTCCACAGTCTCTGCTTATGGCTCCTTGAAGAAGAAACAAACCATAGAGACAAAACTGAGAACTACTTTATTTTGTCAAGTTTCAAAGAGCTACTACAAAACCATGTTGGATTTAGAGTTCCAAATTCATCTATCTATATAGGAGAGAACAGAGGGAAACCTAAATATAAAAACGACTACTGTAGACGAACGCTTCAACCTAGAAGAACAAAATTTGATGAGCCAAGTGTGATTTGTGCACCGATCATTACCACCAAGTATCCTCAAGATTGGGTGCAAAAATATTTGCTGGCATTTCCGAAACTTGTTATTTCTTAGAAGCTTGGCAACCCCTCTCAATGAAAGTGGTTTTCCACAGTCTGTGCCTAGGGCTACTTGAATTGGATACAAACGATAGAGACAAAACTGAGAACTACTTTATTTTGTCAAGTTTCAAAGAGCTACTACAAACCATGTTGGATTTAGAGTTCCAAATTCATGTATCTATATAGAAGAGAACAGAGATCAACCTAAATATATAAACGACTTCTGTAGACGAACGCTTAAACCTAGAAGAACAGAATTTGGTTAGCCAAGTGGGATTTGTGTACTTGTCATCACCACCACGTATCATCCAGATTGGGGGAAAAATTTTTGCTGGTATTTCGGAAACTCGTAATTTCTTGGAAGCTTGGCAACCCTTTTCAATGAACGTGCTTTTCCACAGTCTGTGCCTAGGGCTACTTGAAGAGGAAACAAACCATAGAGACAATTCTGAGAACTCCTTTATTTTTTCTAGTTTCAAAGAGCCACTACAATCCATTTTGGATTTAGAGTTCCAAATTCATCTTTCTATGTAGAAGAGAACAGAGTAAAACCTAAATATAAAAACTGCTACTGTAGACGAACGCTTCAACCTAGAAGAACAAAATTTGGTGAGCCAAGTGGGATTTGTGTTCCGATCATTACCACAACGTATCATCAAGATTGGGTGAAAAAATATTTGCTGGTATTTCGGAAACTCGTAATTTCTTGGAAACTTGGCAACCCCTTTCAATGAAAGTGCTTTTCCACGGTCTCTGCTTAGGGCTACTTGAAGAGGAAACAAATCATAGAGACAAAACTGAGAACTTTTTTATTTTGTCACGTATCAAAGAGCTACTAGAAACCATGTTGGATTTAGAGTTACAAATTCATCTATCTATATAGGAGAGAACACAGTGAAACAAAAATAAAAACTGCTACTGTAAACGAACGCTTCAACCTAGAAGAACAAAATTTGGTGAGCAAAGTGGGATTTGTGTACTTGTCATTAGCAGCACGTATCATCCAGATTGGTTGAAAAAATATTTGCTGGTATTTCGGAAACCCGTAATTTCGTGGAAGCTTGGCAACCCCTTTCAGTGAAAGTGCATTTCCACAGTCTCTGCTTATGGCTACTTGAAGAGGAAACAAACCATAGAGAAAAAACTGAGAACTACATTATTTTGTCAAGTTTCAAAGAGCTACTACAAAGCATGTTGGATTTAGAGTTCCAAATTCATCTATCTATGTAGAAGAGAACAGAGTGAAACCTATATATAAAAACTGCTACTGTAGCCGAACGCTTCATTCTAGAAGAACAAAATTTGGTGAGGCAAGTGGGATTTGTGTCCTGATCATTACCACCAAGTATCATAAAGATTGGGTGAAAAAATATTTGCTGGTATTTCGGAAACTCTTTATTTTTTCGCAGCTTGGCAACCCCTCTCAATGAAAGTGTTTTCCACAGTCTCTGCCTAGGGCTACTTGAAGAGGAAACAAACCATAGAGACAAAACTGAGAACTACTTTATTTTGTCAAGTTTCAAAGAGCTACTAAAAACCATGTTGGATTTAGAGTTCCAAATTCATCTATCTATATAGGAGAGAACAGAGGGAAACCTAAAAATAAAAACTGCTACTGTAAATGAACGCTTAAACCTAGAAGAACAGAATTTGGTGAGCCAAGTGGGATTTGTGTACCGATCATTACCACAACGTATCATCAAGATTGGGTGAAAAAATACATGCTGGTATTTCGGAAACTCGTAATTTCTTGGAAACTTGGCAACCCATTTCAATGAAAGTGCTTTTCCACAGTCTCTGCTTAGGGCTACTTGAAGAGGTAACAAATCATAGAGACAAAATTGAGAACTCTTTATTTTGCCAAGTTTCAAAGAACTACTACAAACCATTTGGACTTAGAGTTCCAAATTCATCTATCTATATAGGAGAGAACAGAGGGAAACCTACAAATATAAACTGCTACTGTAAACGAAAGCTTCAACCTAGAAGAACAAAATTTGGTCAGTCAAGTGGGATTTGTGTTCTGATCATTACCACCAGATATCATCAAGATTGGGTGAAAAATATTTGCTGGTATTTCAGAAACTCGTTATTTCTTGGAAGCTTGGCAACCTCTTTCAATGACAGTGCTTTTCCACAGTCTGTGCCTAGGGCTACTTGAAGAGGAAACAAACCATAGAGACAAAACTGAGAACTACTTTATTTTGTCAAGTTTCAAGGAGCGACTACAAACCATGTTGGATTTAGAGTTCCAAATTCATCTATCTATATAAGGGAGAACAGAGTGAAACCTACATATAAAAACTGCTACTGTGTTCGAACGCTTCAACCTAGAAGAACAAAATTTAGTGAGCCAAGTGGGATTTGTGTCCTGATCATTACCACTACGTATAATCAAGATTGGGTGAAAAAAATATTTGCTGGTGGTTCGGAAACACATTATTTCTTAGAAGCTTGGCAACCCCTCTCAATGAAAGTGCTTTTCCACAGTCTGTGCCTAAGGGTACTTGAAGAGGAAACAAACCATAGAGACAAAACTGATAACTTCTCTATTTTGTCAAGTTTCAAAGTGCTACTGCAAACCATGCTGGATTTAAAGTTCCAAATTCATCTATCTATATAGGAGAGAACAGTGTGAAACCTAAAAATAAAAACTGCTACTGTAAACAAATGTTTCAACCTAGAAGAACAAAATTTGGTGAGCCACGTGGGATTTGTGTACTTGTCATTACCACCACGTATCATCAAGATTGGGTGAAAAAATATGTGCTGGTATTTCAGAAACCCGTAATTTCTTGGAAGCTTGGCAACCCCTTTCAATGAAAGGGCTTTTCCACAGTCTGTGCCTAGGGCTACTTGAAGAGGAATCCAACCATAGAGACACAACTGAGAACTCCTTTATTTTGTCAAGTTTCAAAGAGCTACTACAAACCATGTTGGATTTAGAGTTCCAAATTCATCTATCTATATAGGAGAGAACAGAGGAAAACCTAAATATAAAAACTGCTACTGTAGACGACCGCTTCAACCTAGAAGAACAGAATTTGGTGAGCCAAGTGGGATTTGTGTCCTGATCATTACCACCAAGTATCATCTAGATTGGGTGAAAAAATATTTGCTGGTATTTTGGTAACTCGTTATTTTATAGAAGCTTGGCAACCCCTCTCAATGAAATTGCTTTTCCACAGTCTGTGCCTAGGGCTACTTGAAGAGGAATCCAACCATAGAGACAAAACTGAGAACTCCTTTATTTTGTCAAGTTTCAAAGAGCTACTACAAACCATGTTTTATTTAGAGTTCCAAATTCATCTGTCTATATAGGAGAGAACAGAGGAAAACCTAAATATAAAAACTGCTACTGTAGACGACCGCTTCAACCTAGAAGAACAGAATTTGGTGAGCCAAGTGGGATGTGTGTCCTGATCATTACCACCAAGTATCGTCAAGATTGGGTGAAAAAATATTTGCTGGTATTTCGGAAACTCGTTATTTCTTAGAAGCTTGGCAACCCCTCTCAATGAAAGTGCTTTTCCACAGTCTGTTCGTAGGGCTACTTGAAGAGGAAACAAAGCATAGAGACAAAACTGAGAACTCCTTTATTTTGCCAAGTTTCAAAGAGCTACTACAAACCATGTTGGATTTAGAGTTCCAAATTCATCTATCTATATAGGAGAGAACAGAGTGAAACCAAAAATAAAAACTGCTACTTGAAACGAACACTTCAACCTAGAAGAACAAAATTTGGTGAGCCATGTGGGATTTGTGTACTTGTCATTACCACCAAGTATCATCAAGATTGGGGGAAAAAATATTTACTGGTATTCGGAAACTCGTAATTTCTTGGAAGCTTGGCAACCCCTTTCAATGAAAGTGCTATTCCACAGTCTGTCCCTAGGGCTAATTGAAAAGGAAACAAACCATAGAGACAAATCTGAGAACTCCTTTATTTTTTCAAGTTTCAAAGAGCTACTACAAACCATGTTGGATTTAGAGTTCCAAATTCATCTATAGATATAGGAGAGAACAGAGGGAAACCTAAATATAAAAACTGCTACTGTAGACGAACGCTTCAACCTAGAAGAACAAAATTTGGTGAGCCAAGTGGGATTTGTGTCCTGATCATTACCACCAAGTATCATCAAGATTGGGTGAAAAAATATTTGCTGGTATTTCGGAATATCATTATTTCTTGGAAGCTTGGCAACCCCTCTCAATTAAAGTGCTTGTCCAAAGTCTGTGCCTAGGGCTACTTGAAGAGGAAAAAAACCATGAGACAGAACTGAGAACTCCTTCATTTTGTCACGTTTCAAAGAGCTACTACAAACCATGTTGGATTTAGTGTTCCAAATTCATCTATCTACATAGGAGAGAACAGAGTGAAACCTAAAAATAAAAACTGCAACTGTAAACAAACGCTTAAACCTAGAAGAACAAAATTTGGTGAGCCAAGTACGATTTGTGTACCGATCATTACCAACACGTATCATCAAGATTGGGTGGAAAAATATTTGCTGGTATTTCGGAATGTCATTATTTCTTCGAAGATTGGCAACCCCTTTCAATGAAAGTGCTTTTCCACAGTCTCTGCTTAGGACTACTTGAAGCGGAATCAAATATAGAGACAAAACTGAGAACTACTTTTTTTTTGTCAAGTTTCAAAGAGCTACTACAAACCATGTTGGATTTAGAGTTCCAAATTCATCTATGTATATAGGAGAGAACAGAGTGAAACCAAAAATAAAAACTGTTACTTGAAACGAACACTTCAACCTAGAAGAACAAAATTTGGTGAGCCATGTGGGATTTGTGTACTTGTCATTACCACCACGTATCATCCAGATTGGGTGAAAAAATATTTACTGGTATTTCGGAAACTCGTAATTTCTTGGAAGTTTGGCAACCCCTTTCAATGAAAGTGCTTCTCCACAGTCTCTGCTTAGGGCTACTTGAAGAGGAAACAAACCATAGAGACAAAACCGAGAACTACTTTTTTTTTCTAGCTTCAAAGAGCTACTACAAACCATGTTGGATATAGAGTTCCATATTCATCTATCTATATACGAGAGAACACAGTGAAAAAAAAATAAAAACTGCTACTGTAAACGAACGCTTCAACCTAGAAGAACAGAATTTGGTGAGCCAAGTGGGGTTTGTGTACCGATCATTACCACCACGTATCATCAAGATTGGGTGAAAAAAAGTTTGCTGGTATTTCGGGAACTCGTAATTTCTTGGTAGCTTGGCAACTCCTTTCAATGAAAGTGCTTCTCCACAGTCTCTGCTTAGGGCTACTTGAAGAGGAAACAAACCATAGAGACAAAACTGAGAACTACTTTTTTTTTCTAGTTTCAAAGACCTACAACAAACCATGTTGGATTTAGGGTTCCAATTTCATCTATCTATATAGGAGAGAACAGAGGGAAACCTAAACATAAAAAGTGCTACTGTAGATGAACGCTTCAACCTAGAAGAACAAAATTTGGTGAGCCAAGTGTTATTTGTGTACTTGTCATTACCACCACGTATCATCAAGATTGGGTGAAAAAATATTTGCTGGTATTTCAGAAACTCGTTTTTTCTTAGAAGCTTGGCAACCCCTCTCAATGAAAGTGCTTTTCCACAGTCTGTGCCTAGGGCTACTTGAAGAGGAAAAAAACCATAGAGACAAAACTGAGAACTCCTTTATTTTGTCACGTTTCAAAGAGCTACTAGAAACCATGTAGGATTTAGAGTTCCAAATTCATCTATCTACATAGAACAGAACAGAGTGAAACCTAAATATAAAAACTGCTACTGTAGACGAACGCTTCAACCTAGAAGAACAAAATTTGGTGAGCCAAGTGTGATTTGTGTACTGATCAATACCAACAAGTATCATCAAGATTGGGTGAAAAATATTTGCTGGTATTTCCGAAAATCGTTATTTCTTAGAAGCTTGGCAACCCCTCTCAATGAAAGTGCTTTTCCACAGTCTGTGCATTGGGCTACTTGAAGAGGAAACAAAGCATAGACAAAACTGAGAACTCCTTTATTTTGCCAAGTTTCAAAGGACTACTACAAACCATGTTGGATTTAGAGTTCCAAATTCATCTATCTATGTAGAAGAGAACAGAGTGAAACCTAAATATAAAAACTGCTACTGTAGACGAACGCTTGAACCTAGAAGAACAAAATTTGGTGAGCCAAGTGGGATTTGTGTACTTGTCATTACCACCACGTATCATCAAGTTTGGTTGAAAAAATATTTGCTGGTATTTCGGAAACACGTAATTTCTTGGAAGCTTGGCAACCCCTTTCAATGAAAATGCTATTCCACAGTCTGTCCCTAGGGCTAATTGAAGAGGAAACAAACCATAGAGACAAAACTGAGAACTACTTTATTTTGTCAAGTTTCAAAGAGCTACTACAAACCATGTTGGATTTAGAGTTCCAAATTCATCTATCTCTATAGGAGAGAACAGAGTGAAACCTAAAAATAAAAACTGCTACCCTAAACGAACGCTTCAACCGAGAAGAACAAAATTTGGTCAGCCAAGTGGGATTTGTGTGCTTGTCATTACCACCACGTATCATCAAGATTGGGGGAAAAAAATATTTGCTGGTATTTCGGAAACTCGTAATTTCTTGGAAGCTTGGCAACCCCTTTCAATGAAAGTGCTTTTCCACAGTCTGTGCCTAGGGCTACCTGAAGAAGAAACAAACCATAGAGACAAATCTGAGAACTCCTTTGTTTTGTCAAGTTTCAAAGAGCTAACAAACCATGTTGGATTTAGAGTTCCAAATTCATCTATCTATATAGGGGAGAACAGAGTGAAACCTAAATATAAAAACTGCTACTGTAGACGAACGCTTCAACCTAGAAGAACAAAATTTGGTGAGCCAAGTGAAATTTGTGTACTTGTCATTACCACCACGTATCATCAAGATTGGGTGAAAAAATATTTGCTGGTATTTCAGAAACTCGTAAATTCTTGGAAGCTTTGCAACACCTTTGAATGAAAGTGCTTTTCCACAGTCTCTGCTTATGGCTACTTGAAGAGGAAACCAACATTAGAGACAAATTTGAGAACTACTTTATTTTGTCAAGTTTCAAAGAGCTACTACAAGTCATGTTGGATTTAGGTATCCAAATTCATCTATCTATATAGGAGAGAATAGAGGGAAACCTTAATATAAAAACTGCTACTGTAGACGAACGCTTCAACCTAGAAGAATAGAATTTGGTGAGCCAAGTGGGATTTGTGTCCTGATCATTACCACCAAGTATCATCAAGATTGGGTGAAAAAATATTTGCTGGTATTTCAGAAACTTGTTATTTCTTAGAAGCTTGGCAACCCCTCTCAATGAAAGTGTTTTTCCACAGTCTGTGCCTAGGACTACTTGAAGAAGGAACAACCCATAGAGACAAAACTGAGAACTACTTTATTCTGTCAAGTTTCAACCAGCTACTACAAACCATGTTGGATTCAGAGTTCCAAATTCATCTATCTATATAGGAGAGAACAGAGTGAATCCTAAATATAAAAACTGCTACTGTAGAGAAACGCTTCATCCTAGAAGAACACAATTTGGTGAGCCCAGTGGGATTAGTGTAATGATCACTACTACCAAGTATCATAAAGATTGGGTGAAAAAATATTTGCTGGTGTTTTGGAAACTAGTTATTTCTTAGACGCTTGGCAACCCGTCTCAATGAAAGTGCTTTTCCACAGTCTGTGCATAGGGCTACTTGAAGAGGAAACAAAGCATAGACAAAACTGAGAACTCCTTTATTTTGCCAAGTTTCAAAGGACTACTACAAACCATGTTGGATTTAGAGTTCCAAATTCATCTATCTATGTAGAAGAGAACAGAGTGAAACCTAAATATAAAAACTGCTACTGTAGACGAACGCTTAAACCTAGAAGAACAAAATTTGGTGAGCCAAGTGGGATTTGTGTACTTGTCATTACCACAACGCATCATCAAGTTTGGTTGAAAAAATATTTGCTGGTATTTCGGAAACACGTAATTTCTTGGAAGCTTGGCAACCCCTTTCAATGAAAATGCTATTCCACAGTCTGTCCCTAAGGCTAATTGAAGAGGAAACAAACCATAGAGACAAATCTGAGAACTCCTTTGTTTTGTCAAGTTTCAAAGAGCTAACAAACCATGTTGGATTTAGAGTTCCAAATGCATCTATATATGTAGAAGAGAACAGAGTGAAACCAAAATATAAAAACTGCTACTGTAGACGAACGCTTCAACCTAGAAGAACAAAATTTGGTGAGCCAAGTGGGATTTGTGCACTTGTCATTACCACCACGTATCATCAAGATTGGGTGAAAAAATATTTGCTGGTATTTCGGAAAATCGTAATTTCTTGGAAGCTTGGCAACACCTTTCAATGAAAGTGCTTTTCCACAGTCTCTGCTTATTGCTACTTGAAGAGGAAACAAACCATAGAGACAAAACTGAGAACTACTTTATTTTTTCAAGTTTCAAAAAGCTACTACAAACCATGTTGGATTTAGAGTTCCAAATTCATCTATCTATATAGGAGAGAACAGAGGGAAACCTAAATACAAAAACTGCTACTCTAGATGATTGCTTCAACCTAGAAGAACAGAATTTGGTGAGCCAAGTGGGATTTGTGTCCTGATCATTACCACCAAGTATCATCAAGATTGGTTGAAAAAATATTTGCTGGTATTTCGGAAACTCGTTATTTTTTAGAGCTTGGCAACCCCTCTCAATGAAAGTGCTTTTCCACAGTCTGTGCCTATTGCTACTTGAAGAGGAAACAAACCATAGAGACAAAACTGAGATCTACTTTATTTTGTCAAGTTTCAAAGAGCTACAACAAACCATGTTGGATTTAGAGTTCCAAATTCATCTATCTATATAGGAGAGAACAGAGTGAAACCTAAATATAAAAACTGCTACTGTAGACGACCACTTCAACCTAGAAGAACAAAATTTGGTGAGCCAACTGGGATTTGTGTACTTGTCATTACCACCACGTATCATCAAGATTGGGTGAATAAATATTTGCTGGTATTTCGGAAACTCGTAATTTCTTGGAAGCTTGGCAACCCCTTTCAATGAAAGTGCTTTTCCACAGTCTGTGCCTAGGGCTACTTGAAGAGGAAACAAACCATAGAGACAAATCTGAGAACTCCTTTATTTTGTCAAGTTTCAAAGAGCTATTACAAACCATGTTGGATTTAGAGTTCAAAAGTCATCTATCTATGTAGAAGAGTACAGAGTGAAACCAAAATATAAAAACTGCTACTGTAGACGAACGCTTCAGCCTAGAAGAACAAAATTTGGTGAGCCAAGTGGGATTTGTGCACTTGTCATTACCACCACGTATCATCAAGATTGGGTGAAAAAATATTTGCTGGTATTTCGGAAAATCGTAATTTCTTGGAAGCTTGGCAACACCTTTCAATGAAAGTGCTTTTCCACAGTCTCTGCTTATTGCTACTTGAAGAGGAAACAAACCATAGAGACAAAACTGAGAACTACTTTATTTTTTTAAGTTTCAAAAAGCTACTACAAACCATGTTGGATTTAGAGTTCCAAATTCATCTATCTATATAGGAGAGAACAGAGGGAAACCTAAATACAAAAACTGCTACTGTAGACGATTGCTTCATCCTAGAATAACAGAATTTGGTGAGCCAAGTGGGACTTGTGTCCTGATCATTATTACCACCAAGTATCATCAAGATTGGTTGAAAAAATATTTGCTGATATTTCGGAAACTCGTTATTTTTTAGAGCTTGGCAACCCCTCTCAATGAAAGTGCTTTTCAACAGTCTGTGCCTAGGTCTACTTGAAGAGGAAACAAACCATAGAGACAAAACTGAGATCTACTTTATTTTGTCAAGTTTCAAAAAGCTACTACAAACCATGTTGGATTTAAAGTTCCAAATTCATCTATCTATATAGGAGAGAACAGAGTGAAACCTAAATATAAAAACTGCTACTGTAGACGAACGCTTCAACCTAGAAGAACAAAAATGTGACCCAAGTGGGATTTGTGTACTTGTCATTACCACCACGTATCATCAAGATTGGGTGAAAAAATATTTGCTGGTATTTCGGAAACTCGTAATTTCTTGGAAGCTTGGCAAAACCTTTCAATGAAAGTGCTTTTTTACAGTCTCTGCTTAGGGCTACTTGAAGAGGAAACCAACCATAGAGACAAAACTGAGAAACACTTTATTTTGTCAAGTTTCAAAGAGCTACTACAACCCATGTTGGATTTAGAGTTCCAAAATCATCTATCTATATAGGAGAGAACAGAGGGAAACCTAAATATAAAAACTGCTACAGTAGATGAACGCTTCAACCTAGAAGAAGAAGATTTGGTGAGCCAAGTGGGATTTGTGTCCTGATCATTACCACCAAGTATTATCAAGTGTTGTTGAAAAAATATTTGCTGGTATGTCGGAAACTCGTAATTTCTTGGAAGCTTGGCCACCCCTTTCAATGAAAGTGCTTTTACACAGTCTGTGCCTAGGGCTACTTGAAGAGAAAACAAACCATAGAGACAAATCTGAGAACTCCTTTATTTTGTCAAGTTTCAAAGAGCTACTACAAACCATGTTGGATTTAGAGTTCCAAATTCATCTATCTATGTAGAAGAAAACAGAGTGAAACCTAAATATAAAAACTGCTACTGTAGACGAACGCTTCAACCTAGAAGAACAAAATTTGGTGAGCCAAGTAGGATTTGTGCACTTGTCATTACCACCACGTATCATCAAGATTGGGTGAAAAAATATTTGCTGGTATTTCGGAAAATCGTAATTTCTTGGAAGCTTGGCAACACCTTTCAATGAAAGTGCTTTTCCACAGTCTCTGCTTATTGCTACTTGAAGAGGAAACAAACCATAGAGACAAAAGTGAGAACTACTTTATTTTTTCAAGTTTCAAAGAGCTACTACAAACCATGTTTGATTTAGAGTTCCAAATTCATCTATCTACATAGGAGAGAACAGAGGGAAACCTAAATATAAGAACTGCTACTGGAGACGTTTGCTTCAACGTAGAAGAAAAGAATTTGGTGAGCCTAGTGGGTTTTGTGTCCTGATCATTACCACCAAGTATCATCAAGATTGGTTGAAAAAATATTTGCTGGTATTTCGGAAACTCGTTATTTTTTAGAGCTTGGCAACCCCTCTCAATGAAAGTGCTTTTCCACAGTCTGTGCCTAGGGCTACTTGAAGAGGAAACAAACCATAGAGACAAAACTGAGAACTACTTTATTTTGTCCAGTTTCAAAGAGCTACTACAAACCATGTTGGATTTAGAGTTCCAAATTCATCTATCTATATAGGAGAGAACAGAGTGAAACCTAAATTTAAAAACTGCTACTGTAGACGAACGCTTCAACCTAGAAGAAGAAAATATCGTGAGCCAAGTGGGATTTGTGTAATTGTCATTACCACCACGTATCATCAAGATTGGGTGAAGAAAAATTTGCTGGTATTTCGGAAACTCGTAATGTCTTGGAAGCTTGGCAACACCTTTCAATGAAAGTGCTTTTCCACATCTGTGCCTAGGGCTACGTGAAGACGAAACAAACCATAGAGACAAATCTGAGAACTCCTTTATTTTGTCAAGTTTCAAAGAGCTACTACAAACCATGTTGGATTTAGAGTTCCAAATTTATCTATTTATATAAGAGAGAACAGAGGAAAACCTAAATATAAAAACTGCTACTGTAGACGAACGCTTAAACCTAGAAGAACAGAATTTGGTGAGCCAAGTGGGATTTGTGTCCTGATCATTACCACCAAGTATCATCAAGATTGGGTGTAAAAATATTTGCTGGTATTTCGGAAACTCGTTATTTCTTGGAAGGTTGGCAACCCCTTTCAATGAAAGTGCTTTTCCACAGTCTGTGCTTAGGGCTACTTGAAGAGGAAACAAACCATAGAGACAAATCTGAGAACTCATTTATTTTGTCAAGTTTCAAAGAGCTACTACAAACCATGTTGGATTTAGAGTTCCAAATTCATCTATTTATATAAGAGAGATCAGAGGGAAACCTAAATATAAAAACTGCTACTATAGACGAACGCTTCAACCTAGAAGAACAAAATTTCGTGAGCCAAGTGGGATTTTAGTACTTGTCATTTTACCACCACGTATCATCAAGATTGGGGAAAAAATATTTGCTGGTATTTCGGAAACTCGTAATTTCTTGGAAGTTTGGCAACCCCTTTCAATGAAAGTGCTTCTCCACAGTCTCTGCTTAGGGCTACTTGAAGAGGAAACAAACCATAGAGACGAAACCGAGAACTACTTTTTTTTCTAGCTTCAAAGAGCTACTACAAACCATGTTGGATATAGAGTTCCATATTCATCTATCTATATACGAGAGAACACAGTGAAAAAAAAATAAAAACTGCTACTGTAAACGAACGCTTCAACCTAGAAGAACAGAATTTGGTGAGCCAAGTGGGGTTTGTGTACCGATCATTACCACCACGTATCATCAAGATTGGGTGAAAAAATGTTTGCTGGTATTTCGGGAACTCGTAATTTCTTGGTAGCTTGGCAACCCCTTTCAATGAAAGTGCTTCTCCACAGTCTCTGCTTAGGGCTACTTGAAGAGGAAACAAACCATAGAGACAAAACTGAGAACTACTTTTTTTTTTTCTAGTTTCAAAGACCTACAACAAACCATGTTGGATTTAGGGTTCCAATTTCATCTATCTATATAGGAGAGAACAGAGGGAAACCTAAACATAAAAAGTGCTACTGTAGATGAACGCTTCAACCTAGAAGAACAAAATTTGGTGAGCCAAGTGTTATTTGTGTACTTGTCATTACCACCACGTATCATCAAGATTGGGTGAAAAAATATTTGCTGGTATTTCAGAAACTCGTTTTTTCTTAGAAGCTTGGCAACCCCTCTCAATGAAAGTGATTTTCCACAGTCTGTGCCTAGGGCTACTTGAAGAGGAAAAAAACCATAGAGACAAAACTGAGAACTCCTTTATTTAGTCACGTTTCAAAGAGCTACTAGAAACCATGTAGGATTTAGAGTTCCAAATTCATCTATCTACATAGAACAGAACAGAGTGAAACCTAAATATAAAAACTGCTACTGTAGACGAACGCTTCAACCTAGAAGAACAAAATTTGGTGAGCCAAGTGTGATTTGTGTACTGATCAATACCAACAAGTATCATCAAGATTGGGTGAAAAATATTTGCTGGTATTTCCGAAAATCGTTATTTCTTAGAAGCTTGGCAACCCCTCTCAATGAAAGTGCTTTTCCACAGTCTGTGCATAGGGCTACTTGAAGAGGAAACAAAGCATAGACAAAACTGAGAACTCCTTTATTTTGTCAAGTTTCAAAGGACTACTACAAACCATGTTGGATTTAGAGTTCCAAATTCATCTATCTATGTAGAAGAGAACAGAGTGAAACCTAAATATAAAAACTGCTACTGTAGACGAACGCTTGAACCTAGAAGAACAAAATTTGGTGAGCCAAGTGGGATTTGTGTACTTGTCATTACCACCACGTATCATCAAGTTTGGTTGAAAAAATATTTGCTGGTATTTCGGAAACACGTAATTTCTTGGAAGCTTGGCAACCCCTTTCAATGAAAATGCTATTCCACAGTCTGTCCCTAGGGCTAATTGAAGAGGAAACAAACCATAGAGACAAAACTGAGAACTACTTTATTTTGTCAAGTTTCAAAGAGCTACTACAAACCATGTTGGATTTAGAGTTCCAAATTCATCTATCTCTATAGGAGAGAACAGAGTGAAACCTAAAAATAAAAACTGCTACTGTAAACGAACGCTTCAACCGAGAAGAACAAAATTTGGTCAGCCAAGTGGGATTTGTGTGCTTGTCATTACCACCACGTATCATCAAGATTGGGGGAAAAAATATTTGCTGGTATTTCGGAAACTCGTAATTTCTTGGAAGCTTGGCAACCCCTTTCAATGAAAGTGCTTTTCCACAGTCTGTGCCTAGGGCTACCTGAAGAAGAAACAAACCATAGAGACAAATCTGAGAACTCCTTTGTTTTGTCAAGTTTCAAAGAGCTAATAAACCATGTTGGATTTAGAGTTCCAAATTCATCTATCTATATAGGGGAGAACAGAGTGAAACCTAAATATAAAAACTGCTACTGTAGACGAACGCTTCAACCTAGAAGAACAAAATTTGGTGAGCCAAGTGAAATTTGTGTACTTGTCATTACCACCACGTATCATCAAGATTGGGTGAAAAAATATTTGCTGGTATTTCAGAAACTCGTAAATTCTTGGAAGCTTTGCAACACCTTTGAATGAAAGTGCTTTTCCACAGTCTCTGCTTATGGCTACTTGAAGAGGAAACCAACATTAGAGACAAATTTGAGAACTACTTTATTTTGTCAAGTTTCAAAGAGCTACTACAAGTCATGTTGGATTTAGGTATCCAAATTCATCTATCTATATAGGAGAGAACAGAGGGAAACCTAAATATAAAAACTGCTACTGTAGACGAACGCTTCAACCTAGAAGAATAGAATTTGGTGAGCCAAGTGGGATTTGTGTCCTGATCATTACCACCAAGTATCATCAAGATTGGGTGAAAAAATATTTGCTGGTATTTCAGAAACTTGTTATTTCTTAGAAGCTTGGCAACCCCTCTCAATGAAAGTGTTTTTCCACAGTCTGTGCCTAGGACTACTTGAAGAAGGAACAACCCATAGAGACAAAACTGAGAACTACTTTATTCTGTCAAGTTTCAACGAGCTACTACAAACCATGTTGGATTCAGAGTTCCAAATTCATCTATCTATATAGGAGAGAACAGAGTGAATCCTAAATATAAAAACTGCTACTGTAGAGAAACGCTTCATCCTAGAAGAACACAATTTGGTGAGCCCAGTGGGATTAGTGTAATGATCACTACTACCAAGTATCATAAAGATTGGGTGAAAAAATATTTGCTGGTGTTTTGGAAACTAGTTATTTCTTAGACGCTTGGCAACCCCTCTCAATGAAAGTGCTTTTCCACAGTCTGTGCATAGGGCTACTTGAAGAGGAAACAAAGCATAGACAAAACTGAGAACTCCTTTATTTTGCCAAGTTTCAAAGGACTACTACAAACCATGTTGGATTTAGAGTTCCAAATTCATCTATCTATGTAGAAGAGAACAGAGTGAAACCTAAATATAAAAACTGCTACTGTAGAAGAACGCTTAAACCTAGAAGAACAAAATTTGGTGAGCCAAGTGGGATTTGTGTACTTGTCATTACCACAACGCATCATCAAGTTTGGTTGAAAAAATATTTGCTGGTATTTCGGAAACACGTAATTTCTTGGAAGCTTGGCAACCCCTTTCAATGAAAATGCTATTCCACAGTCTGTCCCTAAGGCTAATTGAAGAGGAAACAAACCATAGAGACAAATCTGAGAACTCCTTTGTTTTGTCAAGTTTCAAAGAGCTAACAAACCATGTTGGATTTAGAGTTCCAAATTCATCTATATATGTAGAAGAGAACAGAGTGAAACCAAAATATAAAAACTGCTACTGTAGACGAACGCTTCAACCTAGAAGAACAAAATTTGGTGAGCCAAGTGGGATTTGTGCACTTGTCATTACCACCACGTATCATCAAGATTGGGTGAAAAAATATTTGCTGGTATTTCGGAAAATCGTAATTTCTTGGAAGCTTGGCAACACCTTTCAATGAAAGTGCTTTTCCACAGTCTCTGCTTATTGCTACTTGAAGAGGAAACAAACCATAGAGACAAAACTGAGAACTACTTTATTTTTTCAAGTTTCAAAAAGCTACTACAAACCATGTTGGATTTAGAGTTCCAAATTCATCTATCTATATAGGAGAGAACAGAGGGAAACCTAAATACAAAAACTGCTACTCTAGATGATTGCTTCAACCTAGAAGAACAGAATTTGGTGAGCCAAGTGGGATTTGTGTCCTGATCATTACCACCAAGTATCATCAAGATTGGTTGAAAAAATATTTGCTGGTATTTCGGAAACTCGTTATTTTTTAGAGCTTGGCAACCCCTCTCAATGAAAGTGCTTTTCCACAGTCTGTGCCTAGGGCTACTTGAAGAGGAAACAAACCATAGAGACAAAACTGAGATCTACTTTATTTTGTCAAGTTTCAAAGAGCTACAACAAACCATGTTGGATTTAGAGTTCCAAATTCATCTATCTATATAGGAGAGAACAGAGTGAAACCTAAATATAAAAACTGCTACTGTAGACGACCACTTCAACCTAGAAGAACAAAATTTGGTGAGCCAACTGGGATTTGTGTACTTGTCATTACCACCACGTATCATCAAGATTGGGTGAATAAATATTTGCTGGTATTTCGGAAACTCGTAATTTCTTGGAAGCTTGGCAACCCCTTTCAATGAAAGTGCTTTTCCACAGTCTGTGCCTAGGGCTACTTGAAGAGGAAACAAACCATAGAGACAAATCTGAGAACTCCTTTATTTTGTCAAGTTTCAAAGAGCTATTACAAACCATGTTGGATTTAGAGTTCCAAAGTCATCTATCTATGTAGAAGAGTACAGAGTGAAACCAAAATATAAAAACTGCTACTGTAGACGAACGCTTCAACCTAGAAGAACAAAATTTGGTGAGCCAAGTGGGATTTGTGCACTTGTCATTACGACCACGTATCATCAAGATTGGGTGAGAAAATATTTGCTGGTATTTCGGAAAATCGTAATTTCTTGGAAGCTTTTCAACACCTTTCAATGAAAGTGCTTTTCCACAGTCTCTGCTTATTGCTACTTGAAGAGGAAACAAACCATAGAGACAAAACTGAGAACTACTTTATTTTTTTAAGTTTCAAAAAGCTACTACAAACCATGTTGGATTTAGAGTTCCAAATTCATCTATCTATATAGGAGAGAACAGAGGGAAACCTAAATACAAAAACTGCTACTGTAGACGATTGCTTCATCCTAGAATAACAGAATTTGGTGAGCCAAGTGGGACTTGTGTCCTGATCATTATTACCACCAAGTATCATCAAGATTGGTTGAAAAAATATTTGCTGATATTTCGGAAACTCGTTATTTTTTAGAGCTTGGCAACCCCTCTCAATGAAAGTGCTTTTCAACAGTCTGTGCCTAGGTCTACTTGAAGAGGAAACAAACCATAGAGACAAAACTGAGATCTACTTTATTTTGTCAAGTTTCAAAAAGCTACTACAAACCATGTTGGATTTAAAGTTCCAAATTCATCTATCTATATAGGAGAGAACAGAGTGAAACCTAAATATAAAAACTGCTACTGTAGACGAACGCTTCAACCTAGAAGAACAAAAATGTGACCCAAGTGGGATGTGTACTTGTCATTACCACCACGTATCATCAAGATTGGGTGAAAAAATATTTGCTGGTATTTCGGAAACTCGTAATTTCTTGGAAGCTTGGCAAAACCTTTCAATGAAAGTGCTTTTTTACAGTCTCTGCTTAGGGCTACTTGAAGAGGAAACCAACCATAGAGACAAAACTGAGAAACACTTTATTTTGTCAAGTTTCAAAGAGCTACTACAACCCATGTTGGATTTAGAGTTCCAAAATCATCTATCTATATAGGAGAGAACAGAGGGAAACCTAAATATAAAAACTGCTACAGTAGATGAACGCTTCAACCTAGAAGAAGAAGATTTGGTGAGCCAAGTGGGATTTGTGTCCTGATCATTACCACCAAGTATCATCAAGATTCGGTGAAAAAGTATTTGCTGGCATTTCGGAACCTAGTTATTTCGTAGAAGCTTGGCAACCCCTCTCAATGAAAGTGCTTTTCCACAGTCTGTGCCTAGGTCTACTTGAAGAGGAAACAAACCATAGAGACAAAACTGAGAACTACTTTATTTTGTCAAGTTTCAAAGAGCTACTACAAACCATGTTGGATTTAGAGTTCCAAATTCATCTATCTATGTAGAAGAGAAGAGAGTTAAACCAAAATATAAAAACTGCTACTGTAGACGAACGCTTCAACCTAGAAGAACAAAATTTGGTGAGCCAAGTGGGATTGGTGCACTTGTCATTACCACCACGTATCATGAAGATTGGGTGAAAAAATATTTGCTGGTATTTCGGAAAATCGTAATTTCTTGGAAGCTTGTCAACACCTTCCAATGAAAGTGCTTTTCCACAGTCTCTGGTTATTGCTACTTAAAGAAGAAACAAACCATAGAGACAAAACTGAGAACTACTTTATTTTTTCAAGATTCAAAGAGCTACTACAAACCATGTTGGATTTAGTGTTCCAAATTCATCTATCTATATAGGAGAGAACAGAGTGAAACCTAAAAATAAAAACTGCTACTCTAAACGAACGGTTCAACCTAGAAGAACAAAATATGGTGAGCCAAGTGGGATTTGTGTACTTGTCATTACCACCACGTATCATAAGATTCGGTGAAAAAATATTTGCTGGTATTTCGGAAACTCGTAATTTCTTGGAAGCTTGGCAACCCCTTTCAATGAAAGTACTTTTCCACATCTGTGCCTAGGGCTACTGAAGAGGAAACAAACCATAGAGACAAATCTGAGAACTCCTTTATTTTGTCAAGTTTCAAAGAGCTACTACAAACCATGTTAGATTTAGAGTTTCAAATTCATCTATTTATATAAGAGAGAACAAAGGGAAACGTAAATATAAAAACTGCTACTGTAGACGAACGCTGAAACCTAGAAGAACAGAATTTGGTGAGCCAAGTGGGATTTGTGTCCTGATCATTACCATCAAGTATCATCAAGATTTGGTGTAAAATTATTTGCTGGTATTTCGGAAACTCGTTATTTCTTGGAAGCTTGGCAACCCCTTTCATTGAAAGTGCTTTTCCACAGTTTGTGCTTAGGGCTACTTGAAGAGGAAACAAACCATAGAGACAAATCTGGGAACTCCTTTATTTTGTCAAGTTTCAAAGAGCTTCTACAAACCATGTTGGATTTACAGTTCCAAATTCATCTATTTATATAAGAGAGAACAGAGGGAAACCTAAATATAAAAACTGCTACTATAGACGAACGCTTCAACCTAGAAGAACAAAATTTGGTGAGCCAAGTGGGATTTGAGTACTCTTCATTACCACCACGTATCATCAAGATTGGGGGAAAAAGTATTTGCTGGTATTTCGGAAACTAGTAAATTCTTGGAAGCTTGGCAACCCCTCTCAAAGAAAGTGCTTTTCCACTGTCTGCGCGGTACGGCTAATTGAAGAGGAAACAAACCATAGAAACAAAACTGAGAACTACATTTTTGGCAAGTTTCAAAGAGTTACTACAAACCATGTTGGATTAAGAGTTCCAAATTCATCTATCTACGTAGGAGAGAACAAAATGAAACCTAAAAATAAAACTGCTACTCTAAACGAACGCTTCAACCTAGAAGAACAAGATTTGGTGAGCCAAGTGGGGATTGTGTACTTGTCATTATCACCACGTATCATCAATATTGGGTGAAAAAGTATTTGCTGGTATTTAGAAACTCGTAATTTTTCAGAAGCTTGGCAACACTTTTCAATGAAAGTGCTTTTCCACAGAATCTGCTTATGGCTACATGAAGAGGAAACAAGTCATAGAGACAAAACTGAGAACTCCTTTATTTTGTCAAGTTTCAAAGAGCTACTACAAACCATGTTGGATTTAGAGTTCCAAATTCATCTATCTATATAGGAGAGAACAGAGGGAAACCTAAAAATATAAACTGCTACTGTAAATGAACGCTTCAACCTACAAGAACACAATTGGTGAGCCAAGAGGGAGTTGTGCACGAATCATTAGCACCACGTATCATCAAGATTGGGTGAAAAAATATTTGCTGGTATTTCGGAAACTCGTTATTTCTTAGAAGCTTGGCAACCCATCTCAATGAAAATGCTTTTCCACAGTCTGTGCCTAGGGCTACTTGAAGAGGAAACAAACCATAGAGACAAAACTGAGATCTCCTTTATTTTGTCAAGTTTCAAAGAGCTACTACAAACCATGTTGGATTTAGAGTTCCAAATTCATTTATATATATATAAGAGAGAACAGAGTGAAACCTAAATATAAAAACTGCTACTGTAGACGAACGCTTAAACCTAAAAGAAAAAAATTTGGTGAGCCATGTGGGATTGGTGTACTGATCATTACCACCAAGTATCATCAAGATTGGGTGAAAAAATATTTGCTGGTATTTCGGAAACTCGTTATTTCTTGGAAGCTTGGCAACCCCTCTCAAAGAAAGTGCTATTCCACTGTCTGCGCCTAGGGCTACTTGAAGAGGAAACAAACCATAAAAACAAAACTGAGAACTACTTTATTTTCTCAAGTTTCAAGGAGCTACTACAACCATGTTGGATTTAGAGTTCCAAATTCATCTATCTATATAAGAGAGAACAGAGTAAAACGTAAATATAAATACTGCTACTGTAGACGAACGCTTCAACCTAGAAGAACAAAATTTGGTGAGCCAAGTGGGATTTGTGTACCGATCACTACCAGCAAGTATCATCAGGATTGAGTGAAAAAATATTTGCTGGTATTTCGGGAACTCGTTATTTCTCAGAAGCTTGGCAACATCTCTCAAGAAAGTGCTTTTCCACAGTCAGTGACTAGGGCTACTTGAAAAGGAAGCAAACCATAGAGACAAAACTGAGAACTCCTTTGTTTTGTCAAGTTTCAAAGAGCAACTACAAACCATGTTGGATTTAGAGTTCCAAATTCATCTATCTATATAGGAGAGAACAGAGGGAAACCTAAATATAAAAACTGCTACTGTAGACGAACGCTTCAACCTAGAAGAAGAAAATGTGGTGAGCCAAGCGGGATTTGTGTCCTGATCATTACCACCATGTATCATCAAGATTGGGTGAAAAAATATTTGCTGGTATTTCGGAAACTCGTTATTTCTTAGAAGCTAGGCAACCCCTCTCAATGAAAGTGCTTTTCCACAGTCTGTGCCTAGGGCTACTTGAAAAGGAAAGAAACCATAGAGAAAAAACTGAGTACTCCTTTATTTGGTCAAGTTTCAAAGAGCTACTACAAACCATGTTGGATTTAGTGTTCCAAATTCATCTATCTCTATAGGAGAGAACAGAGGGAAACCTAAATATAAAAACTGCTACTGTAGACGAACGCTTCAACCTAGAAGAACAAAATTTGGTGAGCCAAGTGGGCATGGTGTACTTGTCATTACCACCACGTATCATCCAGATTGGGTGAAAAAATATTTGCTGGTGTTTCGGAAACTCATAATTTCTTGGAAGCTTGACAACCCCTTTCAATGAAAGTGCTTTTCCACAGTCTCTGCTTAGGGCTACTTGAAAAGGAAACAAACCATAGAGACAAAACAGAGAACTCCTTTATTTTGTCAAGTTCATAGAGCTACTACAAACCATGTTGGATTAGGGTTCCACATTCATATATCTATATAGGAGAGAAGAGAGGTAATCCTAAATATAAAAACTGCTTCTGTAGACGAACACTTCAACCTAGAAGATCAAAATGTGGTGAGCCAAGTGGGATTTGTGTACTGATCTTAATCACCAAGTATCATCAAGATTGGGTGAAAAAATGTTTGCTGGTTTTTCGGAAACTCCTAATTTCTTTGAAGCTTGGCAACCCATTTCAATGAAAATGTTTTTCCACAGTCTGTGCCTAGGGTTACTTGATGAGGAAACAAACCATAGAGACAATACTGAGAACTACTTTATTTTGTCAAGTTCCAAGGAGCTACTAGAAACCATGTTGGATTTAGAGTTCCAAATTCATCTATCTATATAGAAGAGAACAGAGTGAAACCTAAATATAAAAACTGCTACTGTAGAGGAACGCTTCAACCTAGAAGAACAAAATATGGTGAGTCCAGTGGGATTTCTGTTCCGATCATTACCACCAAGTATCATCCTGACTGGGTGAAAAAATATTTGCTGGTATTTCGGAAACAAGTTATTTCTTCGAAGCTTGGCAACCCCTTTCAATGAAAGTGCTTTTCCACAGTCTCTGCTTAGGCTACTTGAAGAGGAAACAAATCATAGAGACAAAACTGAGAACTCCTTTATTTTGTCAAGTTTCAAAGAGCTACCACAAACCATGTTGGATTTAGAGTTCCAAATTCATCATCTATATAGGAGAGAACAGAGGGAAACCTAAAATATAAACTGCTACTGTAAACGAATGCTTCAACCTAGAAGAACAAATTGGTGAGTCAAGTGGGATTTGCGTACTTGTCATTACCACTACGTATCATCAAGATTGGGTGAAAAGTATCGCTGGTTTTTCTTAAACTCGTAATATCTTGGAAGCTTGGCAACCCCTTTCAATGAAAGTGCGTTTCCACAGTCTGTGCCTAGGGCTACTTAAAGAGGAAACAAATCATAGAGACAAAACTGAGAACTACTTTTTTTTTGTCAAGTCTCAAGAGCTACTGCATACCATGTTGGATTTAGAGTTCCAAATTCATCTATCTATATAAGAGAGAACAGAGTGAAACCTAAAAATAAAAACTGCTACTTGAAACGAACGCTTCAACCTAGAAGAACAAAATTTGGTGAGCCAAGTGGGATTTGTGTACTTGTCATTACCACCACGTATCATCCAGATTGGGTGAAAAAATATTTGCTGGTATTTCGGAAACTCGTAATTTCTTGGAATCTTGGCAAGCCCTTTCAATGAAAGTGCTTTTCCACAGTCTCTGCTTAGGGCTACTTGAAGAGGAAACAAACCATAGAGACAAAACTGAGAACTACTTTTTTTTGTCAAGTTTCAAAGAGCTACAACAAACCATGTTGGATTTAGAGATCCAAATTCATCTATCTATATAGGAGAGAACAGATGGAAACCTAAATATAAAAACTGCTACTGTAAACGAACGCTTCAAACTAGAAGAGCAAAATTTGGTGAGCCAAGTGGGATTTTTGTACTGATCATTACCACCAAGTGTCGTCAAAAATGGGTGAAAAAATATTTGCTGTTATTTCGGAAACTCGTTATTTCTTAGAAGCTTAGCAACCCCTCTCAATGAAAGTGCTTTTCCACAGTCTGTGCCTAGGGCTACCTGCAGAGGAAACAAACCATAAAGACAAAACTGAGAACTCCTTTATTTTGTCAAGTTTTAAAGAGCTACTACAAACCATGCTGGATTGAGAGTTCCAAATTCATCTATCTATATAGGAGAGAACAGAGGGAAACCTAAGTATAAAAACTGCTACTGTAGACGAACGCTTCAATCAAGAAGAAAAAATTTTGGTCAGCTACGTGGGATTTGTGTACTTGTCATTACCACCAAGTATCATAAAGATTGGGTGAAAAAAATATTTGCTGGTATTTCGGTAACTCGTTATTTCTTAGAAGATGGCAACCCCTCTCAATGAAAGTGCTTTTCAACAGTTTCTGCCTAGGGCTACTTGAAGAGGAAACAAACCATAAAGACAAAACTTAGAACTCTTTTATTTTTTCGAGTTTCAAAGAGCTCCTACAAACCATGTTGGATTTAGAGTTCCAAATTCATCTAACTATATAGGAGAGAACAGAGTGAAACCTAAGTATAAAAACTGCTACTGTAGACGAACGCTTCAATCAAGAAGAAAAATTTTGGTGAGCTAAGTGGGATTTGTGTACTTGTCATTACCACCACGTATCATCCAGATTGGGTGAAAAATATTTGCTGGTATTTCGGAAACTTCGTAATTTCTTGGAATCTTGGCAAGCCCTTTCAATGAAAGTGCTTTTCCACAGTCTCTGCTTAGGGCTACTTGAAGAGGAAACAAACCATAGAGACAAAACTGAGAACTACTTTTTTTGTCAAGTTTCAAAGAGCTACAACAAACCATGTTGGATTTAGAGATCCAAATTCATCTATCTATAAGGAGAGAACAGATGGAAACCTAAATATAAAAACTGCTACTGTAAACGAACGCTTCAAACTAGAAGAGCAAAATTTGGTGAGCCAAGCGGGATTTTTGTACTGATCATTACCACCAAGTGTCGTCAAAAATGGGTGAAAAAATATTTGCTGGTATTTCGGAAACTCGTTATTTCTTAGAAGCTTAGCAACCCCTCTCAATGAAAGTGCTTTTCCACAGTCTGTGCCTAGGGCTACCTGCAGAGGAAACAAACCATAAAGACAAAACTGAGAACTCCTTTATTTTGTCAAGTTTTAAAGAGCTACTACAAACCATGCTGGATTGAGAGTTCCAAATTCATCTATCTATATAGGAGAGAACAGAGGGAAACCTAAGTATAAAAACTGCTACTGTAGACGAACGCTTCAATCAAGAAGAAAAAATTTTGGTCAGCTACGTGGGATTTGTGTACTTGTCATTACCACCAAGTATCATCAAGATTGGGTGAAAAAATATTTGCTGGTATTTCGGTAACTCGTTATTTCTTAGAAGATGGCAACCCCTCTCAATGAAAGTGCTTTTCAACAGTTTCTGCCTAGGGCTACTTGAAGAGGAAACAAACCATAAAGACAAAACTTAGAACTCTTTTATTTTTTCAAGTTTCAAAGAGCTACTACAAACCATGTTGGATTTAGAGTTCCAAATTCATCTAACTATATAGGAGAGAACAGAGTGAAACCTAAGTATAAAAACTGCTACTGTAGACGAACGCTTCAATCAAGAAGAAAAAATTTTGGTGAGCTAAGTGGGATTTGTGTACTTGTCATTACCACCATGTATCATCCAGATTGGGTGAAAAAATATTTGCTGGTGTTTCGGAAACTCGTAATTTCTTGGAAGCTTGGCAACCCCTTTCACTGAAAGTGCTTTTCCACAGTCTCTGCTTTGGGCTAATTGAAGACGAACAAACCGTAAAGACAAAATTGAGAACTCCTTTTTTTGTCAAGTTTCAAAGAGCTACTACAAACCATGTTGAATTTAGAGTTCCAAATTCATCTATTTATACAGGAGAGAAAGAGGGAAACCTAAATTTAAAAACTGCTACTTTAAATGAACGCTTCAACCTAGAAGAACAATATTTGGTGAGCCAAGTGGGATTTGTGTACCGATCATTACCACCAAGTATCATCAAATTTGGGTGAGAAAATATTTGCTGGTATTTCGGAAACTCGTTATTTCTTGGAAGCTTGGCAACCCCTTTAAATGACAGTGCTTTTCAACAGTCTCTGCTTTGGCTACTTGAAGAGGAAACAAACCATAGAGACAAAACGGAGAACTACTTTGTTTTTGTCAACTTTCAAAGAGCGACTCCAAAACATGTTGGATTTAGAGTTCCAAATTCATCTACCTGTATAGGAGAATACAGAGGGAAATCTAAAAAAAAAAAAAACTGCTACTTTAAACGAACGCTTCAAACCTAGAAGAACAAAATTTGGTGAGCCATGTGGGATTTGTGTACTTGTCACTACCACCACGTATCATCAAGATTGGGTGAAAAAATATTTGCTGGTATTTCAGAAACTTGTAATTTCTTGGAAGTTTGGCAACCGCTTTCAATGAAACTGTTTTTCCACAGTCTCTGTTTAGGGCTAATTGAAGAAGAAACAAATTATAGAGACAAAACTGAAAACTCCTTTATTTTGTCATGTTTCAAAGAGCTGATAGAAACCATGTTGGATTTAGAGTTCCAAATTCATCTATTTATATAGGAGAGAACAGAGTGAAACTTAAATATAAAAACTGCTACTGTAGACGAACGCTTAAACCTAGAAGAACAAAATTGGTGAGCCAAGTGGGATTTGTGTACTGATCATTACCCCCAAGTATCATCAAGATTGGGTGGAAAAATATTTGCTGGTATTTCGGAAACTTGTTATTTCTTAGAAGCTTGGCAACCCCTCTCAATGAAAGTGCTTTTCCACAGTCGGTGCCTAGGGCTACTTGAACAGGAAACAACCCACAGAGACAAAACTGAGAACTACTTTATTTTGTCAAGTTTCAACGAGCTACTACAAACCATTTTGGATTTAGAGTTCCAAATTCATCTATCTACATAGGAGAGAACAGAGGGAAACCTAAAAATAAAAACTGCTACTGTAAGCGAACGCTTCAACCTAGAAGAACAAAATTTGGTGAGGCATGTGGGATTTGTGTACATGTCATTAACACCATGTATCATCAAGATTGGGTGAAAAAACATTTGCTGGTATTTCGGAAACTCGTAATTTCTTAGAAGATTGGCAACCCGCTCAATGAAAGTGCTTTTCCACACTCTGTGCCTAGGGCTACTTGAAGAAGAAACAAATTATAGAGACAAAACTGAAAACACCTTTATTTTGTCAAGTTTCAAAGAGCTACTACAAACCATGTTGGATTTAGAGTTCCAAATTCATCTAATATATAGAAGAGAACAGAGTGAAACCTAAATATAAAAACTGCTATGGTAGACGAACGCTTCAACCTTGAAGAACAAAATTTGGTGAGCAAAGTGGGATTGGTGTACTTATCATTACCACCAAGTATCATCAAGATTGGTTGAAAAAATATTTGCTGATATTTCGGAAACTCGTTATTTCTTAGAAGATTTGCAACCCCTCTCAATGAAAGTGCTTTTCCACAGTCTGTGCCTAGGGCTACTTGAAGAGGAAACAAACCATAGAGACAAAACTGAGAACTCCTTTATTTTGTCAAGTTTCAAAGAGCTACTACAAACCATGTTGGATTTAGAGTTCCAAATTCATCTATCTATATAATAGAAAACAGAGTGAAACCTACATATATAAAATGCTACTGTGGACGAACGCTTCAACCTAGAAGAGCACAATTTGGTGAGCCATGTGGGATTTGTGTACTGATCATTACCACAAAGTATCATCAAGATTGGTGAAAAAATATTGGCTGTTATTTCATAAAATCCTTATTTCTTAGAACCTTGGCAACCCCTCTCAATGAAAGTGCTTTTCCACAGTATGTGCCTAGGGCTACTTGAAGAGGAAACAAACCATAGAGACAAAACTGAAAACTACTTTATTTTGTCAAGTTTCAAAGACCTACCTCATACCATGTTGGATTTAGAGTTCCAAATTCTTCTATTTATATAGAAGAGAACAGAGTGAAACCTACATATGAAAACTGCTACTGTAGACGAACGCTTAAACCTAGAAGAACAGTATTTGGTGAGCCAGGTGGGATTTGTGTACTGATCATTACCACCAAGTATCATCAAGATTGGGTGGAAAAATATTTGCTGGTATTTCGGAAACTCGTTATTTCTTAGAAGCTTGGCAACCCCTCTCAATGAAAGTGCTTTTCCACAGTCTCTGCATAGGGCTACTTGAAGAGGAAACAAACCATAGAGACAAAACTGAGAACTCCTTTATTTTGTCAAGTTTCAAAGAGCTTCCACAAACCTTGTTGGATTTAGAGTTCCAAATTCATCTATCTATATAGGAGAGAACAGAGAGAAACCTAAAAATATAAACTGCTACTGTAAGCGAACGCTTCAACCTAGAAGAACAAAATTTGGTGAGTCAAGTGGGATTTGTGTACTGATCATTACCACCAAGTATCATCAAGATTGGGTGAAAAAATATTTGCTGGTATTTCGGAAACTCGTTATTTCTTGGAAGTTTGGCAACACCTTTCAATGAAAGTGCTTTTCCACAGTCTCTGCTTAGTGCTACTTGAAGAAGAAACAAATTATAGAGACAAAACTGAGAACTCCACTATTTTGTCATGTTTCAAAGAGCTGCTAGAAA
>NW_027514661.1:94002-117533 GCF_048772815.1 Callospermophilus lateralis | reverse complement strand
ACCAAGTATCATCAAGATTGGGTGAAAAAATATTTGCTGGTATTTTGGAAACTCTTAATTTCTTAGAAGCTTGGCAACCCCTCTCAATGAAAGTGCTTTTCCACAGTCTGTGCATAGGGCTACTTGAAGAGGAAACAAACCATAGAGACAAAACTGAGAACTCCTTTATTTTGTGAAGTTTCAAAGAGCTACTACAAACCATGTTGGATATAGAATTCCAAATTCATCTATCTATATAGGAGAGAACAGAGGGAAACCTAAATATAAAAACTGCTACTGTAGACGAACGCTTCAACCTAGAAGAACAAAATTTGTTGATCCAAGTGGGATTTGTGTACTGATCATTACCACCAAGTATCATCAAGATTGGGTGAAAAAATATGCTGGTATTTCGGAAACTCGTAATTTCTTAGAAGCTTGGCAACCCCTCTCAATGAAAGTGCTTTTCGACAGTCTGTGCCTAGGGCTACTTGAAGAGGAAACAAACCATAGAGACAAAACTGAGAACTCCTTTATTTTGTCAAGTTTCAAAGAGCTTCTACAAAAAATGTTGAAATTAGAGTTACAAATTCATCTATCTGTATAGGAGAGAACAAGGGAAACCTAAATATAAAAACTGCTACTGTAGACGAACGCTTCAACCTAGAAGAACAAAATTTGGTGAGCCAAGTGGGATTTGTGTACTGATCATTACCACCAAGAATCATCAAGATTGGGTGAAAAAATATTTGCTGGTATTTTGGAAGCTCTTAATTTCTTAGAAGCTTGGCAACCCTTCTCAATGAAAGTGCTTTCCACAGTCTGTGCCTAGGGCTACTTGAAGAGGAAACAAACCATAGAGACAAAACTGAGAACTCCTTTATTTTGTCAAGTTTCAAAGAGCTACTACAAACCATGTTGGATTTAGAGTTCGAAATTCATCTATCTATATAGGAGAGAACAGAGGGAAACCTAAATATAAAAACTGCTACTGTAGACGAACGCTTCCACCTAGAAGAACAAAATTTGGTGAGCCAAGGGGGATTTGTTTACTGATCATTACCACCAAGTATCATCAAGATTGTGTGAAAAAATATTTGCTGGTATTTTTGAAACTCGTTATTTCTAAGAAGCTTGGCAACCCCGCTCAATGAAAGTGCTTTTACACAGTCTGTGCCTAGGGCTACTTGAAGAGGAAACAAACCATAGAGACAAAACTGAGAACACCTTTATTTTGTCACGTTTCAAAAAGCTGCTACAAAAACTGTTGAATTTAGGGTTCCAAATTCATCTATCTAAATAGGAGAGAACAGAGGGAAACCTAAATATAAAAACTGCTAGTGTAGACGAATGCTTCAACCTAGAAGAAAAAAATTTGGTGAGCGAAGTGGGATTTTTTTACTGATCATTACCACCAAGTATCATCAAGATTGGGTGAAAAAATATTTGCTGGTATTTCTGAAACTCGTAAATTCTTAGAAGCTTGGCAACCCCTCTCAATGAAATTGGTTTTACACAGTCTGTGCCTTGGGCTACTTGAAGAGGAAACAAACCATAGAGACAAAACTGAGAACACCTTTATTTTGTCAAGTTTCAAAGAGCTGCTACAACAAATTTTGAATTTAGAGTTCCAAATTCATCTATCTATATATTAGAGAACAGAGGGAAACCTATATGTAAAAACTGCTACTGTAGACGAACTCTTCAACCTAAAAGAACAAAACTTGGAGAGCCAAGTGGGATTTGTGTACTGATCATTACCACCAAGTATCATCATGATTGGGTGAAAAAGTGTTTGCTGGTATTTCGGAAACTCGTAATTTCGTAGAAGCTTGGCAACCCCTCTCAATGAAAGTGCTTTTCCACAGTCTGTTCCTAGAGCTACTTGAAGGGGAAACAAGCCATAGAGACAAAACTGAGAACTCCTTTATTTTGTCATGTTTAAAAGAGCTACTACAAACCATGTTGGACTTAGAGTTCCAAATTCATCTATCTATATATGAGAGAACAGAGGGAAACCTAAATATAAAAACTGCTACTGTAGACGAACCCTTCAACCTAGAAGAACAAAATTTGGTGAGCCAAGTGGTATTTGTGTACTGATCATTAACACCACGTATCATCAAGATTGGGTGAAAAAATATTTGCTGGTATTTCAGAAACTCGTTATTTCTTAGAAGCTTGGCACCCCCTCTCAATGAAAGTGCTTTTCCACAGTCTGTGCCTAGGGCTACTTGAAGAGGAAACAAACCATAGAGACAAAACTGAGAACTCCTTTATTTTGTCAAGTTTCAAAGAGCTACTACAAACCATGTTGGATTAAGAGTTCCAAATTTATCTATGTATATAGGAGAGAACAGAGAGAAACCTAAATATAAAAACAGCTGCTGTAGACGAACGCTTCAACCTAGAAGCACAAAATTTGGAGAGCCAAGTGGGATTTGTGTACTGATCATTAGCAACAAGTATCATCAAGATTGGGTGAAAAAATATTTGCTGGTATTTCGGAAACTCGTTATTTCTTAGAAGCTTGGCAACCCCTCTCAATGAAAGTGTGTTCCACAGTCTGTGCCTAGGGCTACTTGAAGAGGAAACAAACCATAGAGACAAAACTGAGAACTCATTTATTTTGTCAAGTTTAAAAGAGCTACTACAAACCATGTTGGATTTAGAGTTCCAAATTCATCTATCTATATATGAGAGAACAGAGGGAAACCTAAATATAAAAATGCTACTGTAGACGAACGCTTCAACCTAGAAGAACAAAATTTGGTGAGCCAAGTGAGATTTGTGTACTGATCATTAGCAACAAGTATCATCAAGATTGGGTGAAAAAATATTTGCTGGTATTTTGGAAACTCGATATTTCTTAGAAGCTTGGCAACCCCTCTCAACGAAAGTGCTTTTCCACAGACTTTGCCTAGGGCTAATGGAAGAGGAAACATGCCATAGTGACAAAACTGAGAACTCCTTTATTTTGTCAAGTTTCAAAGAGATATTACAAACCTTGTCGGTTTTAGAGTTCCAAATTCATCTATCTATATAGGAGAGAACAGAGGGAACCCTAATTATATCAAATGATACTGTGGACGAAAGCTTCAACCTAGAAGAAAAAAATTTGGTGAGCCAAGTGGGATTTGTTTACTGATCATTACCACCAAGTATCATCAAGATTGGGTGAAAAAATATTTGCTGGTATTTCAGAAACTCGTTATTTCTTAGAAACTTGGCAACCCCTCTCAATGAAAGTGCTTTTACACAGTCTGTACCTAGGGCTACTTGAAGAGGAAACAAACCATAGAGACAAAACTGAGAACTCCTTTATTTTGTCAAGTTTCAAAGAGCTTCTATAAAAAAATGTTGAATTTAGAGTTACAAATTCATCTATCTATATTGAGAGAACAGAGGGAAACCTAAATATAAAAACTGCTACTGTAGACGAACGCTTCAACCTAGAAGAACAAAATTTGGTGAGCCAAGTGGGATTTGTGTACTGATCATTACCACCAAGTATCATCAAGATTTAGTGAAAAAATATTTGCTGGTATTTTGGAAACTCGTAATTTCTTAGAAGCTTGGCAACCCCTCTCAATGAAAGTGCTTTTACACAGTCTGTGCCTTGGGCTACTTGAAGAGGAAACAAACCATAGAGACAAAACTGAGAACACCTTTATTTTGTCAAGTTTCAAAGAGCTGCTACAAAAAATGTTGAATTTAGAGTTACAAATTCATCTATCTATATAGGAGAGAACAGAGGGAAACCTAAATATAAAAACTGCTACTGCAGACGAACGCTTCAACCTAAAAGAACAAAATTTGGAGAGCCAAGTGGGATTTGTGTACTGATCATTACCACCAAGTATCATCATGATTGGGTGAAAAAGTGTTTGCTGGTATTTCGGAAACTCGTAACTTCGTAGAAGCTTGGCAACCCCTCTCAATGAAAGTGCTTTTCCACAGTCTCTGCCTAGAGCTACTTGAAGAGGAAACAAGCCATAGAGACAAAACTGAGAACTCCTTTATTTTGTCAAGTTTAAAAGAGCTACTACAAACCATGTTGGATTTCGAGTTCCAAATTCATCTATCTATATATGAGAGAACAGAGGGAAACCTAAATATAAAAACTGCTACTGTACACGAACCCTTCAACCTAGAAGAACAAAATTTGGTGAGCCAAGTGGGATTTGTGTACTGATCATTAACACCACGTATCATCAAGATTGGGTGAAAAAATATTTGCTGGTATTTCGGAAACTCGTTATTTCTTAGAAGCTTGGCACCCCCTCTCAATGAAAGTGCTTTTCCACAGTCTGTGCCTAGGGCTACTTGAAGAGGAAACAAACCATAGAGACAAAACTGAGAACTCCTTTATTTTGTCAAGTTTCAAAGAGCTACTACAAACCATGTTGGATTTAGAGTTCCAAATTCATCTATCTATATAGGAGAGAACAGAGAGAAACCTAAATATAAAAACAGTGCTGTAGACGAACGCTTCAACCTAGAAGAACAAAATTTGGAGAGCCAAGTGGGATTTGTGTACTGATCATTAGCAACAAGTATCATCAAGATTGGGTGAAAAAATATTTGCTGGTATTTCGGAAACTCGTTATTTCTTAGAAGCTTGGCAACCCCTCTCAATGAAAGTGCGTTCCACAGTCTGTGCCTAGGGCTACTTGAAGAGGAAACAAACCATAGAGACAAAACTGAGAACTCATTTATTTTGTCAAGTTTCAACCGAGCTACTACAAACCATGTTTTATTTAGAGTTCCAAATTCATCTATCTAAATAGGAGAGAACAGAGGGAAACCAAAATATAATAACTGCTACTGTAGACGAACACTTCAACCTAGAAGAACAAAATTTGGTGAGCCAAGTGGGATTTTTGTACTGAAAATTACCACCAAGTATCATCAAGTTTGGGTGAAAAAATATTTGCTTGTATTTCGGAAACTCGTTATTTCTTAGATGCTTGGCAACCCATCTCAATGAAAGTGCTTTTCCACAGTCTGTGCCTAGGGCTACTTGAAGAGGAAACAAACCATAGAGACAAAACTGAGAACTCCTTTATTTTGTCAAGTTTCAAAGAGTTACTACAAACCATGTTGGATTTAGAGTTCCAAATTCATCTAACTATATATGAGAGAACAGAGGGAAACCTAAATATAAAAACTGCTATTGTAGACGAACGCTTCAACCTAGAAGAACAAAATTAATGAGCCAAGTGGGATTTGTATAATGATCATTACCACCATGTATCATCATGATTGGGTGAAAAAGTGTTTGCTGGTATTTCGGAAACTCGTAATTTCGTAGAAGCTTGGCAACCCCTCTCAATGAAAGTGCTTTTCCACAGTCTGTGCCTAGAGCTACTTGAAGAGGAAACAAGCCATAGAGACAAAACTGAGAACTCCTTTATTTTGTCAAGTTTAAAAGAGCTACTACAAACCATGTTGGATTTAGAGTTCCAAATTCAAACATCTATATATGAGAGAACAGAGGGAAACCTAAATACATAAACTGCTACTGTAGACGAACCCTTCAACCTAGAAGAACAAAATTTGGTGAGCCAAGTGGGATTTGTGTACTGATCATTAACAAAAAGTATCATCAAGTTTGGGTGAAAAAATATTTGCTGGTATTTCGGAAACTCGTTATTTCTTAGAAGCTTGGCAACCCCTCTCAATGAAAGTGCTTTTCCACAGTCTGTGCCTAGGGCTACTTGAAGAAGACACAAACCATAGAGACAAAACTGAGAACTCCTTTATTTTGTCAAGTATCAAAGAGCTACTACAAACCATGTTGGATTTAGAGTTCCAAATTCATCTATCTATATAGGAGAGAACAGAGAGAAACCTAAATATAAAAACTGCTACTGTAGACCAACGCTTCAACATAGAAGAACAAAATTTGGTGAGCCAAGTGGTATTTGTGTACTAATCATTTGCAACAAGTATCATCAAGATTGGGTGAAAAAATATTTGGTGGTATTTCGGAAACTCGTTATTTCTTAGAAGCTTGGCAACCCCTCTCAATGAAAGTGCTTTTCCACAGTCTGTGCCTAGGGCTACTTGAAGAGGAAAGAAACCATAGAGACAAAACTGAGAACTCCTTTATTTTCTCAAGTTTCAAAGAGCTACTACAAACCATGTTGGATTTAGAGTTCCAAATTCATCTATCTATATAGGAGAGAAAAGAGGGAAACCTAAATATAAAAACTGCTACTGTAGACGAACGCTTCAACCTAGAAGAACAAAATTTGGTGAGCCAAGTGGGATTTGTTTACTGATCATTACCACCAATTATCATCAAGATTGGGTGAAAAAATATTTGCTGGTATTTCTCAAAATCATAATTTCTTAGAAGCTTGGCAACCCCTCTCAATGAAAATGGTTTTCCACAGTCTGTGCCTAGGGCTTCTTGAAGATTAACCAAACCATAGAGACAAAACTAAGAACTCCTTTATTTTGTCAAGTTTCAACAGAGCTACTACAAACCATGTTTTATTTAGAGTTCCAAATTCATCTATCTAAATAGGAGAGAACAGAGGGTAACCTAAATATAAAAACTGCTACTGTAGACGAAAGCTTAAAACTAGAAGATCAAAATTTGGTGAGCCAAGTGGGATTAGTGTACTGATCATTACTTCCAAGTATCATCAAGTTTGGGTGAAAAAATATTTGCTGGTATTTCGGAAACTCGTTATATCTTAGATGCTTGGCAACCCATCTCACTGAAAGTGCTTTTCCAGAGTCTGTACCTAGGGCTACTTGAAGAGGAAACAAACCATAGAGACAAAACTGAGAACTCCTTTATTTTGTCAAGTTTCACAGAGCTACTACAAACCATGTTGGATTTAGAGTTCCAAATTCATCTATCTATATAGGAGAGAAGAGGGAAACCTAAATATAAAAACTGTTACTGTAGACAAACATTTCAACCAAGAAGAACAAAATTTGGTGAGACAAGTGGGATTTGTGTACTGATCATTAGCACCAAGTATCATCAAGATTGGGTGAAAAAATATTTGGTGGTATTTCGGAAACTCGTTATTTCTTAGAAGCTTGGCAACCCCTCTCAACGAAAGTGCTTTTCCACAGTCTGTGCCTAGGGCTCCTTGAAGATTAAACAAACCATAGAGACACAACTAAGAACTCCTTTTTTTGTCAAGTTTCAACAGAGCTACTACAAACCATGTTTTATTTAGAGTTCCAAATTCATCTATCTAAATAGGAGAGAACAGAGTGAATCCTAAATATAAAAACTGCTACCGTAGACGAAAGCTTCAAACTAGAAGTAAAAAATTTGGTGAGCCAAGTGGGATTTGTGTACTGATCATTACCACCAAGTATCATCAAGTTTGGGTGAAAAAATATTTGCTGGTATTTCGTAAACTCGTTATTTCTTAGATGCTTTGCAACCCATCTCAATAAAAGTGCTTTTCCACAGTCAGTGCCTAGGGCTACTTGAAGAGGAAACAAACCATAGAGACAAAACTGAGAACTCCTTTATTTTGTCAAGTTTCAAAGAGCTACTACAAACCATGTTGGATTTAGAGTTCCAAATTCATCTATTCATATAAGAGAGAAGAGAGAGAAACCTAAATATAAAAACTGCTACTGTAGACCAACGCTTCAACATAGAAGAACAAAAATTGGTGAGCCAAGTGGGATTTGTGTACTAATCATTAGCAACAAGTATCATCAAGATTGGGTGAAAAAATATTTGCTGGTATTTCGGAAACTCGTTATTTCTTAGAAGCTTGGCAACCACTCTCAATGAAAGTGCTTTTCAACAGTCTGTGCCTAGGGCTACTTGAAGAGGAAACAAACCATAGAGACAAAACTGAGAACACATTTATTTTGTCAAGTTTCAAAGAGCTACTACAAACCATGTTGGATTTAGAGTTCCAAATTCATCTATCTATATAGGAGAGAACAGAGGGAAACCTAAATATAAAAACTGCTACTGTAGACGAACGCTTCAACCCAGAAGAACAAAATTTGGTGAGATAAGTGGGATTTGTTTACTGATCATTACCACCAAGTATCATCAAGATTGGTTGAAAAAATATTTGCTGGTATTTCTAAAACTCGTTATTTTTTAGAAGCTTGGCAACCCGTCTCAAAGAAAGTGCATTTCCACAGTCTGTGCCTACGGCTACTTGAAGAGGAAACAAACCATAGAGATAAAACTGAGAGCTCTTTTATTTTGTCAAGTTTCAAAGAGCTACTACAAACCATGTTGGATTTAGAGTTCCAAATTCATCTATCTATATAGGAGAGAACAGAGGGAAACCTAAATATAAAAACTGCTACTGTAGACGAACGCTTCAACCTAGAAGAACAAAATTTGGTGAGCCAAGTGGGATTTTTTTACTGATGATTACCACCAAGTATCATCAAGATTGGGTGAAAAAATATTTGCTGGTATTTCTGAAAATCGTAATTTCTTAGAAGCTTGGCAACCACTCTCAATGAAAGTGCTTTTCCACAGTCTGTGCCTAGGGCTACTTGAAGAGGAAACAAGCCATAGAGACAAAACTGAGAACTCCTTTATTTTGTCAAGTTACAAAGAGCTACTACAAACCATGTTGGATTTAGAGTTCCAAATTCTTCTATCTATATAGGAGAGAACAGAGTGAATCCTAAATATAAAAACTGATACTGTAGACGAACGCTTCAACCTAGAAGAACAAAATTTGTTCAGATAAGTGGGATTTGTTTACTGATCATTACCACCAAGTATCATCAAGATTGGGTGAAAAAATATTTGCAGGTATTTCTGAAACTCGTAATTTCTTAGAAGATTGGCAACCCCTCTCAATGAAAGTGCTTTTACATAGTCTGTGCCTAGGGCTACTTGAAGAGGAAACAAACCATAGAGACAAAACTGAGAACTCCTTTATTTTGTCAAGTTTCAAAAAGCTACTATAAAAAATGTTGGATTTAGATTTCCAAATTCATCTATCTATATAAGAGAGAACAGAGTGAAACCTAAATATAAAAACTGCTACTTAGACGAACGCTTCAACCTAGAAGAACCAAATTTGATGAATAAGTGGGTTTTGTGTACTGTTCATTACCACCAAGTATCATCAAGATTGGGTGAAAAAATATTTGCTGGTATTTCGGAAAATCGTTGTTTCTTAGAAGCTTGGCAACCCCTCTCAATGAAAGTGCTTTTCCACAGTCTGTGCCTAAGGCTCCATGAAGATTAAACAAACCATAGAGACAAAACTGAGAACTCCTTTATTTTGTCAAGTTTCAAAGAGCTACTACAAACCATGTTTTATTTAGAGTTCCATATTCATCTTTCTATATAGAAGAGAAGAGAGGGAAACCTATATATAAAAACTGCTACTGTAGACGAATGCTTCAAAATAGAAGAACAAAATTTGGTGAGCCAAGTGGGATTTGTGTACTGATCATTACCCCCACGTATCATCAAGATTGGGTGAAAAAATATTTGCTGGTATTTCGGAAACTAATTATTTCTTCGAAGCTTGGCAAACCATCTCAATGAAAGTTTTTTTCCACAGTCTGTGCCTAGGGCTACTTGAAGAGGAAACAAACCATAGAGACAATACTGGGAACTCCTCTATTTTGTCAAGTTTCACAGAGCTACTACAAACCATGTTGGATTTAATGTTCCAAATTCATCTATCTATATAGGAGAGAACAGAGGGAAGCCTAAATATAAAAACTGCTACTGTAGATGAACGCTTCAACCTAGAAGTACAAAATTTGGTGAGCCAAGTGGGATTTGTGTACTGTTCATTAGCACCAACTATCATCAAGATTGGTTGAAAAAATATTTGCTGGTATTTCGGAAACTCATACTTTCTTATAAGCTTAGCAACCCCTCTCAATGAAAGTGCTTTTCCACAGTCTGTGCCTAGGGCTACTTGATTAGGAACAAACCATAGAGAAAAAACTGAGAACTCCTTTATTTTGTCAAGTTTCAAAGAGCTACTACAAACCATGTTGGATTTAGAGTTCCAAATTCATCTATCTATATAGGAGAGAACAGAGGGAAACCTAAATGTAAAAAGTGCTATTGTAGACGAACGCTTCAACCTAGAAAAACAAAATTTGGTGAGCCAAGTGGGAAATGTGTACTGATCATTAGCACCAAGTGTCATCAAGATTGGTTGAAAAAATCTTTGAGGGTATTTCGGAAACTCGTTATTTCTTAGAAGCTTGGCAACCCCTCTCAATGAAAGTGGATTTCCACAGTCTGTGCCTAGGGCTACTTGAAGAGGAAACAAACCATAGAGACAAAACTGAGAACTCCTTTATTTTGTCAAGTTTCAAAGAGCTACTACAAACCATGTTGGATTTAGAGTTCCAAATTCATCTATCTATATATGAGAGAACATAGGGAAACCTAAATATAAAAACTGCTACTGTAGACGAACGCTTCAACCTGGAAGAACAAAATTTGGTGAGCCAAGTGGGATTTGTGTACTGATCTTTAGCAACAAGTATCATCAAGATTGGATGAAAAAATATTTGGTGGTAATTCGGAAACTCGTTATTTCTTAGAAGCTTGGCAACCCCTCTCAATGAAAGTGCTTTTCCACAGTCTGTGCCTAGGGCTACTTGAAGATTAAACAAACCATAGAGACAAAACTAAGAACTCCTTTATTTTGTCAAGTTTCAACAGAGCTACTACAAACCATGTTTTATTTATAGTTCCAAATTCATCTATCTAAATAGGAGAGAACAGAGGGAAACCTAAATATAAAAACTGCTAGTGTAGACGAAAGCTTCAAACTAGAAGAACAAAATTTGGTGAGCCAAGTGGGATTTGTGTACTGATCATTACCACCAAGTATCATCAAGATTGGGTGAAAAAATATTTGCAGGTATTTCGGAAACTCGTTATTTCTTAGAAGCTTAGCAACCCCTCTCAATGAAAGTGCTTTTCCACAGTCTGTTCTTAGGGCTACTTGAAGAGGAAACAAACCATAGAGACAAAACTGAGAACTCCTTTATTTTGTCAAGTTTCAAAAAGCTACTAAAAAATGTTGGATTTAGATTTCCAAATTCATCTATCTATATATGAGAGAACAGAGTGAAACCTAGATATAAAAACTGCTACCTAGACGAACGCATCAACCTAGAAGAACAAAATTTGGTGAGCCAAGTGGGATTTGTGTACTGATCATTACCACCAAGTATCATCAAGTTTGGGTGAATATATATTTGCCGGTATTTCGGAAACTCGTTATTTCTTAGATGCTTGGCAACCCATCTCAATGAATGTGCTTTTCCACAGTCTGTGGCTAGGGCTACTTGAAGAGGAAACAAACCATAGAGACAAAACTGAGAACTCCTTTATTTTGTCAAGTTTCAAAGAGCTACTACAAACCATGTTGGATTTAGAGTTCCAAATTCATCTATCTATATAGGAGAGAACAGAGGGAAACCTAAATATAAAAACTGCTACGGTAGACGAACGCTTCAACCTAGAAGAACAAAATTTTTTGAGCCAAGTGGGATTTGTGCACTGATCATTAGCACCAAGTATCATCAAGATTGGGTGAAAAAATATTTGCTGGTATTTCGGAAACTAATTATTTCTTAGAAGCTTGGCAAACCATCTCAATGAAAGTGCTTTTCCACAGTCTGTGCCTAGGGCTACTTCAGGAGGATTCAAACCATAGAGACAAAGGTGAGAACTCCTCTATATTGTCAAGTTTCACAGAGCTACTACAAAACAATGTTGGATTTAATGTTCCAAATACATCTATCTATATAGGAGAGAACAGAGGGAAGTCTAAATATAAAATCTGCTACTGAAGACGAACGCTTCAACCTAGACGTACAAAATTTGGGGAGCCAAGTGGGATTTGTGTACTGATCATTAGCAACAAGTATCATCAAGATTGGATGAAAAAATATTTGGTGGTAATTCGGAAACTCGTTATTTCTTAGAAGCTTGGCAACCCATCTCAATGAAAGTGCTTTTCCACAGTGTGTACCTAGGGCTACTTGAAGAGGAAACAAACCATAGAGACAAAACTGAGAACTCCTTTATTTTCTCAAGTTTCAAAGAGCTACTACAAACCATGTTGGATTTAGAGTTCCAAATTCATCTATCTATATATGAGAGAACAGAGGGAAACCTAAATATAAAAACTGCTACTGTAGACGAACGCTTCAACCTAGAAGAACAAAATTTGGTGAGCCAAGTGGAATTTGTGTAGTGATCATTAGCAACAAGTATCATCAAGATTGGATGAAAAAATATTTGGTGGTAATTCGGAAACTCGTTATTTCTTAGAAGCTTGGCAACCCCTCTCAATGAAAGTGCTTTTCCACAGTCTGTGCCTAGGGCTACTTGAAGATTAAACAAACCATAGAGACAAAACTAAGAACTCCTTTATTTTGTCAAGTTTCAACAGAGCTACTACAAACCATGTTTTATTTAGAGTTCCAAATTCATCTATCTAAATAGGAGAGAACAGAGGGAAACCTAAATATAAAAACTGCTAGTGTAGACGAAAGCTTCAAACTAGAAGAACAAAATTTGGTGAGCCAAGTGGGATTTGTGTACTGATCATTACCACGAAGTATCATCAAGTTTGGGTGAATAAATATTTGCCGGTATTTCGGAAACTCGTTATTTCTTAGATGCTTGGCAACCCATCCCAATGAATGTGCTTTTCCACAGTCTGTGGCTAGGGCTACTTGAAGAGGAAACAAACCATAGAGACAAAACTGAGAACTCCTTTATTTTGTCAAGTTTCAAAGAGCTACTACAAACCACGTTGGATTTAGAGTTCCAAATTCATCTATCTACATAGGAGAGAACAGAGGGAAACCTAAATATAAAAACTGCAACTGTAGACGAACGCTTCAACCTAGAAGAACAAAATTTTTTGAGCCAAGTGGGATTTGTGTACTGATCATTAGCACCAAGTATCATCAAGATTGGGTGAAAAAATATTTGCTGGTATTTCGGAAACTAATTATTTCTTAGAAGCTTGGCAAATCATCTCAATGAAAGTGCTTTTCCACAGTCTGTGCCTAGGGCTACTTCAGGAGGAAACAAACCATAGAGACAAAACTGAGAACTCCTCTATATTGTCAAGTTTCTCAGAGCTACTACAAAACAATGTTGGATTTAATGTTCCAAATACATCTATCTATATAGGAGAGAACAGAGGGAAGCCTAAATATAAAATGTGCTACTGAAGACCAACGCTTCAACCTAGAAGTACAAAATTTGGGGAGCCAAGTGGGATTTGTGTACTGATCATTAGCAACAAGTATCATCAAGATTGGGTGAAAAAATATTTGCTGGTATTTCGGAAACTCGTGTTTTCTTATAAGCTTTGCATCCCCCCTCAATGAAAGTGCTTTCCACAGTCTGTACCTAGGGCTACTTGAAGAGGAACAAACCATAGAGACAAAACTGAGAACTCCTTTATTTTGTCAAGTTTCAAAGAGCTACAAAAACCATGTTGGATTTAGAGTTCCAAATTCATCTATCTATATAGGAGAGAACAGAGGGAATCCTAAATATAAAAACTGCTACTGTAGACGAACGCTTCAACCTAGAAGAACAGAATTTGGTGAGCCAAGTGGGATTTGTATACTGATCATTAGCAACAAGTATCATCAAGATTAGATGAAAAAATATTTGGTGGTAATTCGGAAACTCGTTATTTTTTAGAAGCTTGGCAACCCCTCTCAATGAAAGTGCTTTTCCACAGTCTGTGCCTAGGGCTACTTGAAGATTAAACAAACCATAGAGACAAAACTAAGAACTCCTTTATTTTGTCAAGTTTCAACAGAGCTACTACAAACCATGTTGGATTTAATGTTCCAAATTCATCTGTCTATATAGGAGAGAACAGAGGGAAGCCTAAATATACAAACTGCTACTGTAGACGAACACTTCAACCTAGAAGAACAAAATTTGGTGAGCCAAGTGGGATTTGTTTACTGATCATTACCACCAAGTATCATCAAGATTGGGTGAAAAAATATTTGCTGGTATTTCGGAAACACGTAATTTCTTAGAAGCTTGGCAACCCCTCTCAATGAAAGTGCTTTTCCACAGTCTGTGCCTAGGGCTACTTGAAGAGGAAACAAGCCATAGAGACAAAACTGAGAACTCCTTTATTTTGTAAAGTTTCAAAGAGCTACTACAAACCATGTTGGATTTAGAGTTCCAAATTCATCTATCTATATATGAGAGAACAGAGGGAAACCTAAATATAAAAACTGCTACTGTAGACGAACGCTTCAACCTGGAAGAACAAAATTTTTTGAGCCAAGTGGGATTTGTGTACTGATCATTAGCAACAAGTATCATCAAGATTGGATGAAAAAATATTTGGTGGTAATTCAGAAACTCGTTATTTCTTAGAAGCTTGGCAACCCCTCTCAATGAAAGTTCTTTTCCACAGTCTGTGCCTACGGCTACTTGAAGAGGAAACAAACCATAGAGACAAAACTGAGACCTCCTTTATTTTGTCAAGTTTCAAAGAACTACTACAAACCATGTTTTATTTAGAGTTCCAAATTCATCTTTCTATATAGAAGAGAAGAGAGGGAAACCTATATATAAAAACTGCTACTGTAGACGAACGCTTCAAACTAGAAGAACAAAATTTGGTGAGCCATGTAGGATTTGTGTACTTATCATTACCACCACGTATCATCAAGATTGGGTGAAAAAATATTTGCTGGTATTTCGGAAACTTGTAATTTCTTATAAGCTTGGCAACCCCTCTCAAAGAAAGTGCTTTTCCACGGTCTGTGCCTAGGGCTACTTGAAGAGGAACAAACCATAGAGACAAAACTGAGAACTCCTTTATTTTGTCAAGTTTCAAAGAGCTACTAAAAACCATGTTGGATTTAGAGTTCCAAATTCATCTATCTATATAGGAGAGAACAGAGGGAAACCTAAATATTAAAAGTGCTACTGGAGACGAACGCTTCAACCTAGAATAACAAAATTTGATGAGCTAAGTGGGAAATGTGTAATGATCATTAGCACCAAGTATCATCAAGATTGGGTGAAAAAATATTTGCTGGTATTTCGGAAACTCGTTATTTCTTAGAAGCTTGGCAACCCCTCTCAATGAAAGAGCTTTTCCACAGTCTGTGCCTAGGGCTACTTGAAGAGGAAACAAACCACAGAAGCAAAACTGAGAACTCCTTTATTTTTTCAAGTTTCAAAGAGCTACTACAAACCATGTTGGATTTAGAGTTCCAAATTCATCTATCTTTATAGGAGAGAACAGAGGGAAACCTAAATATAAAAACTGCTACTGTAGATGAACGCTTCAACCTAGAAGAACAAAATTTGGTGAGCCAAGTGGGATTTGTGTACTGATCATTACCACCAAGTATCATGAAGTTTGGGTGAATAAATATTTGCTGGTATTTCTGAAACTCATTATTTCTTAGATGCTTGGCAACCCATCTCAATGAAAGTGCTTTTTCACAGTCTGTGCCTAGGGCTACTTGAAGAGGAAAGAAACCATAGAGACAAAACTGAGAACTCCTTTATTTTGTCAAGTTTCAAAGAGCTAGTACAATCCATGTTGGATTTAGAGTACCAAATTCATCTATCTATATAGGAGAGAACAGAGAGAAACCTAAATATAAAAACTGCTACTGTAGAAGAACACTTCAAACTAGAAAAACAAAATTTGGTGAGCCAAGTGGGATTTGTGTACTGATCCTTACCACCAAGTGTCATCAAATTGGGTGAAAAAATATTTGCAGGTATTTCGGAAACTCGTTATTTCTTAGAAGCTTGGCAACCCCTCTCAATGAAAGTGCTTTTCCACAGTCTGTTCTTAGGGCTACTTGAAGAGGAAACAAACCATAGAGACAAAACTGAGAACTCCTTTATTTTGTCAAGTTTCAAAAAGCTACTACAAAAAATGTTGGAATTAGATTTCCAAATTCATCTATCTATATATGAGAGAACAGAGTGAAACCTAAATATGAAAACTGCTACTTAGACGAACGCTTCAACCTAGAAGAACATAATTTGGTGAGGAAGTGGGATTTGTGTACTGATCATTACCACCAAGTATCATCAAGATTGGGTGAAAAAATATTTGCTGGTATTTCGGAAACTCGTGGTTTCTTAGAAGCTTGGCAACCCCTCTCAATGAAAGTGCTTTTCCACAGTCTGTGCCTAGGGCTACTTGAAGATTAAACAAACCATAGAGACAAAATTGAGACCTCCTTTATTTTGTCAAGTTTCAAAGAGCTACTACTAACCATGTTTTATTTAGAGTTCCAAATTCATCTTTCTATATCGAAGAGAAGAGAGGGAAACCTATATGTAAAAACTGCTACTGTAGACGAACGCTTCAAACTAAAAGAACAAAATTTGGTGAGCCAAGTGGGATTTGTGTCCTGATCATTACCACCACGTTTCATCAAGATTGGTTGAAAAAATATTTGCTGGTATTTCGGAAACTAATTATTTCTTCGAAGCTTGGCAAACCATCTCAATGAAAGTGCTTTTCCAAAGTCTGTGCCTCGGGCTACTTGCAGAGGAAAGAAACCACAGAGACAAAACTGAGAACTCCTCTATTTTGTCAAGTTTCACAGAGCTACTACAAACCATGTTGGATTTAATGTTCCAAATTCATCTGTCTATATAGGAGAGAACAGAGGGAAGCCTAAATATACAAACTGCTACTGTAGACGAACACTTCAACATAGAAGTACAAAATTTGGGGACCCAAGTGGGATTTGTGTACTGATCATTACCACCAAGTATATTCAAGATTGGGTGAAAAAATATTTGCTGGTATTTCGGAAACTCGTAATTTCTTATAAGCTTGGCAACCCCTCTCAATGAAAGTGCTTTTACACAGTCTGTGCCTAGGGCTACTTGAAGAGGAACAAACCATAGAGACAAAACTGAGAACTCCTTTATTATGTCAAGTTTTAAAGAGCTACTAAAAACCATGTCGGATTTAGAGTTCCAAATTCATCTATCTATATAGGAGAAAACAGAGGGAAACCTAAATATTAAAAGTGCTACTGTAGACGAACGCTTCAACCTAGAATAACAAAATTTGGTGAGCTAAGTGGGAATTGTGTACTGATCATTAGCACCAAGTATCATCATGATTGGGTGAAAAAATATTTGCTGGTATTTCAGAAACTCGTTATTTCTTAGAAGCTTGGCAACCCCTCTCAATGAAAGTGCTTTTCCACAGTCTGTGCCTAGGGCTACAGAAGAGGAAACAAACCATAGAGACGAAACTGAGAACTCCTTTATTTTGTCAAGTTTCAAAGTGCTACTACAAACCATGTTAGGATTTAGAGTTCCAAATTCATCTATCTATATAGGAGAGAACAGAGGGAAACCTAAATATAAAAACTGCTACTATAGACGAACGCTTCAACCTAGAAGAACAAAATTTGGTGAGCCAAGTGGGATTTGTTTACTGATCATTAGCACCAAGTATCATCAAGATTGGGTGAAAAAATATTTGGAGGTATTACGGAAACTCGTTATTTCTTAGAAGCTTGGCAACCCCTCTCAATGAAAGTGCTTTTCCACAGTCTGTTCCTAGGGCTACTTGAAGAGGAAACAAACCATAGAGACAAAACTGAGAACTCCTTTATTTTGTCAAGTTTCAATAAGCTACTACAAAAAATGTTGGAATTAGATTTCCAAATTCATCTATCTATATATTAGAGAACAGAGTGAAACCTAAATATAAAAACTGCTACTTAGACGAACGCTTCAACCTAGAAGAACAAAATTTGGTGAGGAAGTGGGATTTGTGTACTGATCATTACCACCAAGTATCATCAAGATTGGGTGAAAAAATATTTGCTGGTATTTCGGAAACTCGTTGTTTCTTAGAAGCTTGGCAACCCCTCTCAATGAAAGTGCTTTTCCACAGTCTGTGCCTAGGGCTCCTTGAAGATTTAACAAACCATAGAGACAAAACTGAGACCTCCTTTATTTTGTCAAGTTTCACAGAGCTACTACAAACCATGTTTTATTTAGAGTTCCAAATTCTTCTTTCTATATCGAAGAGAAGAGAGGGAAACCTATATGTAAAAATTACTACTGTAGACTAACGCTTCAAACTAGAAGAACAAAATTTGGTGAGCCAAGTGGGATTTTTGTACTGATCATTACCACCACGTATCATCAAGATTGGGTGAAAAAATGTTTGCTGGTATTTCGGAAACTAATTATTTCTTAGAAGCTTGGCAAACCATCTCAATGAAAGTGCTTTTCCACAGTCTGTGCCTAGGGCTACTTCAGGAGGATACAAACCATAGAGACAAAGCTGAGAACTCCTCTATATTGTCAAGTTTCACAGAGCTACTACAAACCATGTTGGATTTAATGTTCCAAATTCATCTGTCTATATAGGAGACAACAGAGGGAAGCCTAAATATACAAACTGCTACTGTAGACGAACACTTCAACCTAGAAGTACAAAATTTGGTGACCCAAGTGGGATTTGTGTACTGATCATTACCACCAAGTATCATCAAGATTGGGTGAAAAAATATTTGCTGGTATTTCGGAAACTCGTTATTTCTTAGAAGCTTGGCAACCCCTCTCAATGAAAGTGCTTTTCCACAGTCTATACCTAGGGCTACTTGAAGAGGAAACAAACCATAGAGACAAAACTGAGAACTCCCTTATTTTATCAAGTTTCAAAGAGCTACTATAAACCATGTTGGAGTTAGAGTTCCAAATTCATCTATCTATATAGAAGAGAACAGAGGGAAAAATAATTATAAAAACTGCTACTGTAGACGAACGCTTCAACCTAGAAGAACAAAATTTTTTGAGCCAAGTGGGATTTGCGTACTGATCATTACCACCAAGTATCATCAAGATTGGGTGAAAAAATATTTTCTGGTATTTCGGAAACTAATTATTTCTTAGAAGCTTGGCAAACCATCTCAATGAAAGTGATTTTCCAAAGTCTGTGCCTAGGGCTTTTGCAGAGGAAACAAACCATAGAGACAAAACTGAGAACTCCTCTATTTTGTCAAGTTTCACAGAGCTACTACAAACCATGTTGGATTTAATGTTCCAAATTCATCTATCTACATAGGAGAGAACAGAGGGAAGCCTAAATATACAAACTGCTACTGTAGACGAACGCTTCAACCTAGAAGTACAAAATTTGGTGACCCAAGTGGGATTTGTGTACTGATCATTACCACCAAGTATCATCAAGATTGGGTGAAAAAATATTTGCTGGTATTTGGAAACTCGTAATTTCTTATAAGCTTGGCAACCCCTCTAAATGAAAGTGCTTTTCCACAGTCTGTGCCTAGGGCTACTTGAAGAGGAACAAACCATAGAGACAAAACTGAGAACTCCTTTATTTTGTCAAGTTTCAAAGAGCTACTAAAAACCATGTTGTATTTAGAGTTCCAAATTCATCTATCTATATAGGAGAGAACAGAAGGAAACATAAATATTCAAAGTGCTACTGTAGACGAACGCTTCAACCTAGAATAACAAAATTTGGTGAGCCAAGTGGGAAATGTGTACTGATCATTAGCACCAAGTATCATCAAGATTGGGTTAAAAAATATTTGCTGGTATTTCGGAAACTCGTTATTTCTTAGAAGCTTGGCAACCCCTCTCAATGAAAGTGCTTTTCCACAGTCTGTGCCTAGGGCTACTTGAAGAGGAAACAAACCATAGATACAAAACTGGGAACTCCTTTATTTTGTCAAGTTTCAAAGAGCTACTACAAACCATGTCGGATTTAGAGTTCCAAATTCATCTATCTATATAGGAGAGAACAGAGAGAAACCTAAATATGAAAACTGCTACTTAGATGAACGCTTCAACCTAGAAGAACAAAATTTGGTGAGGAAGTGGGATTTTTGTACTGATCATTACCAACAAGTATCATCAAGATTGGCTGAAAAAATATTTGCTGGTATTTCGGAAACTCGTTGTTTCTTAGAAGCTTGGCAACCCCTCTCAATGAAAGTCCTTTTCCACAGTCTGTGCCTAGGGCTACTTGAAGATTAAACAAACCATAGAGACAAAACTAAGAACTCCTTTATTTTGTCAAGTTTCAACAGAGCTACTACAAACCATGTTGGATTTAATGTTCCAAATTCATCTGTCTATATAGGAGAGAACAGAGGGAAGCCTAAATATACAAACTGCTACTGTAGACGAACACTTCAACCTAGAAGAACAAAATTTGGTGAGCCAAGTGGGATTTGTTTTCAGATCATTACCACCAAGTATCATCAAGTTTGGGTGAAAAAATATTTGCTGGTATTTCTGAAACTCGTAATTTTTTAGAAGCTTGGCAACCCCTCTCAATGAAAGTGCTTTTACACAGTCTGTGCCTAGGGCTACTTCAAGAGGAAACAAACCATAGAGACAAAACTGAGAACACCTTTATTTTGTCAAGTTTCAAATAGCTGTTACAAAAAATGTTGAATTTAGAGTTCCAAATTCATCTATCTATATAGGAGAGAACAGAGGGAAACCTAAATATAAAAACTGCTACTGTAGAAGAACACTTCAACCTAGAAAAACAAAATTTGGTGAGCCAAGTGGGATTTGTGTACTGATCCTTACCACCAAGTATCATCAAGATTGGGTGAAAAAATATTTGCAGGTATTTCGGAAACTCGTTATTTCTTAGAAGCTTGGCAACCCCTCTCAATGAAAGTGCTTTTCCACAGTCTGTTCCTAGGGCTACATGAAGAGGAAACAAACCATGGAGACAAAACTGAGAACTCCTTTATTTTGTCAAGTTTCAAAAAGCTACTACAAAAAATGTTGGAATTAGATTTCCAATTTCATCTATCTATATATTAGAGAACAGAGTGAAACCTAAATATAAAAACTGCTACTTAGACGAACGCTTCAACCTAGAAGAACAAAATTTGGTGAGGAAGTGGGATTTGTGTACTGATCATTACCACCAAGTATCATCAAGATTGGGTGAAAAAATATTTGCTGGTATTTCGGAAACTCGTTGTTTCTTAGAAGCTTGGCAACCCCTCTCAGTGAAAGTGCTTTTCCACAGTCTGTGCCTAGGGCTCCTTGAAGATTAAACAAACCATAGAGACAAAACTGAGACCTCCTTTATTTTGTCAAGTTTCAAAGAGCTACTACAAACCATGTTTTATTTAGAGTTCCAAATTCATCTTTCTATATCGAAGAGAAGAGAGGGAAACCTATATGTAAAACTACTACTGTAGACGAACGCTTCAAACTAGAAGAACAAAATTTGGTGAGCCAAGTGGGATTTTTGTACTGATCATTACCACCACGTATCATCAAGATTGGGTGAAAAAATGTTTGCTGGTATTTCGGAAACTAATTATTTCTTAGAAGCTTGGCAAACCATCTCAATGAAAGTGCTTTTCCAAAGTCTGTGCCTAGGGCTACTTGCAGAGGAAACAAACCACAGAGACAAAACTGAGAACTCCTCTATTTTGTCAAGTTTCACAGAGCTACTACAAACCATGTTGGATTTAATGTTCCAAATTCATCTGTCTATATAGGAGAGAACAGAGGGAAGCCTAAATATACAAACTGCTACTGTAGACGAACACTTCAACCTAGAAGTACAAAATTTGGTGAGCCAAGTGGGATTTGTGTACTGATCATTACCACCAAGTATCATCAAGATTGGGTTAAAAAATATTTGCTGGTATTTCGGAAACTCGTTATTTCTTAGAAGCTTGGCAACCCCTCTCAATGAAAGTGCTTTTCCACAGTCTGTGCCTAGGGCTACTTGAAGAGGAAACAAACCATAGATACAAAACTGAGAACTCCTTTATTTTGTCAAATTTCAAAGAGCTACTACAAACCATGTCGGATTTAGAGTTCCAAATTCATCTCTCTATATAGGAGAGAACAGAGAGAAACCTAAATATAAAAACTGCTACTTAGATGAACGCTTCAACCTAGAAGAACAAAATTTGGTGAGGAAGTGGGATTTGTGTACTGATCATTACCAACAAGTATCATCAAGATTGGCTGAAAAAATATTTGCTGGTATTTCGGAAACTCGTTGTTTCTTAGAAGCTTGGCAACCCCTCTCAATGAAAGTGCTTTTCCACAGTCTGTGCCTAGGGCTCCTTGACGATTAAACAAACCATAGAGACAAAACTGAGACCTCCTTTATTTTGTCAAGTTTCAAAGAGCTACTACAAACCATGTTTTATTTAGAGTTCCAAATTCATCTTTCTATATCGAAGAGAAGAGAGGGAAACCTATATGTAAAACTACTACTGTAGACGAACGCTTTAAACTAGAAGAACAAAATTTGGTGAGCCAAGTGGGATTTTTGTACTGATCATTACCACCACGTATCATCAAGATTGGGTGAAAAAATGTTTGCTGGTATTTCGGAAACTAATTATTTCTTAGAAGCTTGGCAAACCATCTCAATGAAAGTGCTTTTCCAAAGTCTGTGCCTAGGGCTACTTGCAGAGGAAACAAACCACAGAGACAAAACTGAGAACTCCTCTATTTTGTCAAGTTTCACAGAGCTACTACAAACCATGTTGGATTTAATGTTCCAAATTCATCTGTCTATATAGGAGAGAACAGAGGGAAGCCTAAATATACAAACTGCTACTGTAGACGAACACTTCAACCTAGAAGTACAAAATTTGGTGAGCCAAGTGGGATTTGTGTACTGATCATTACCACCAAGTATCATCAAGATTGGGTTAAAAAATATTTGCTGGTATTTCGGAAACTCGTTATTTCTTAGAAGCTTGGCAACCCCTCTCAATGAAAGTGCTTTTCCACAGTCTGTGCCTAGGGCTACTTGAAGAGGAAACAAACCATAGATACAAAACTGAGAACTCCTTTTATTTTGTCAAATTTCAAAGAGCTACTACAAACCATGTCGGATTTAGAGTTCCAAATTCATCTCTCTATATAGGAGAGAACAGAGAGAAACCTAAATATAAAAACTGCTACTTAGATGAACGCTTCAACCTAGAAGAACAAAATTTGGTGAGGAAGTGGGATTTGTGTACTGATCATTACCAACAAGTATCATCAAGATTGGCTGAAAAAATATTTGCTGGTATTTCGGAAACTCGTTGTTTCTTAGAAGCTTGGCAACCCCTCTCAATGAAAGTGCTTTTCCACAGTCTGTGCCTAGGGCTCCTTGACGATTAAACAAACCATAGAGACAAAACTGAGACCTCCTTTATTTTGTCAAGTTTCAAAGAGCTACTACAAACCATGTTTTATTTAGAGTTCCAAATTCATCTTTCTATATAGGAGAGAACAGAGAGAAACCTAAATATAAAAACTGCTACTGTAGACGAACGCTTCAACCTAGAAGAACAGAATTTGGTGAGCCAAGTGGGATTTGTGTACTGATCTTTAGCAACAAGTATCATCAAGATTAGATGAAAAAATATTTGGTGGTAATTCGGAAACTCGTTATTTCTTAGAAGCTTGGCAACCCCTCTCAATGAAAGTGCTTTTCCACAGTCTGTGCCTAGGGCTACTTGAAGATTAAACAAACCATAGAGACAAAACTAAGAACTCCTTTATTTTGTCAAGT
>NW_027514661.1:48783-93802 GCF_048772815.1 Callospermophilus lateralis | reverse complement strand
ATATGAACTCCCATTTTTACCCCATATACAGATTGCAGAATCACATCAGTTGCACATAGATTTACATATTGCCATTCTGGAGTCTGTAAGTAGCCCTAGGCAAAGACTGTGGAAAAGTACTTTCATTTAGAGGGGTTGCAAAGCTTCTAAGAAATAACGAGTTTCTGAAATACCAGCAAATATATTTTCACCCAATCTTGATGACACGTGGTGGTAATGATCAGTACACAAATCCCACTTGGCTCAGTAAATTTTGTTCTTCTAGGTTAAAGCGTTCGTCTACAGTAGCAGTTTTTATATTTAGGTTTCCCTCTGTTCTCTCCAATATAGATAGATGAATTTGGAATTCTAAATCCAACATGGTTTTTATTAGCTCTTGGAAACTTGATAAAATAAAGAAGCTCTCATTTTTGTCTCTATGGTTTGTTTCCTCTTAAAGAAGTTCTAGGCACAGACTGTGGAAAATCACTTTCATTGAGAGAAGTTGCCAAGCTTCTAAGAAATAACGAGTTACCAAAATACCAGCAAATATTTTTTCACCCAATCTTGATGATATGTGGTGGTAATGATCGGTACACAAATCTCACTAGGCTCACCATATTTTGTTCTTCTATGTTGAAGCGTTCGTCTACAGTAGCAGTTTTTATATTTAGGTTTCCCTCTGTTCTCTCAAATATAGATAGATGAATTTGGAACTCTAAATCCAACATGGTTTGTAGTAGTTCTTTGAAACTTGACAAAATAAAGGAGTTCTCAGTTTGTCTCTATGGTTTGTTTCCTCTTCAGGTAGCCGAAGGCACAGACTGTGGAAAAGCACTTTCATTGAGATGGTTGCCAAGCTTCTAAGAAATAACGAGTTTCCGAAATACCAGGAAATATTTTTTCACCCAATCTGGATGATACGTGGTGGTATTGAAAAGTACACAAATCCCACTTGGCTCACCAAATTTTGTTCTTCTAGGTTGAAGCCTTCGTTTACACTAGCAGTTTTTATTTTTAGGTTTCCCTCTGTTCTCTCCTATATAGATAGATGAATTTGGAACTCTAAATCCAACATGGTTTGTAGTAGATCTCTGAAACTTGACAAAATAAAGGAGTTCTCCGTTTTGTCTCTATGGTTTGTTTCCTCTTCAAGTAGCTCTAGGCACAGACTGTGGACAAGCACTTTCATTGAGAGGGGTTGCCAAGCTTCTAAGAAATAACGAGTTTCCGAAATACCAGCAAATATTTTTTCACCCAATCTTGATGATTCTTGGTGGTAATGATCAGGACACAAATCCCACTAGGCTCAGCGAATTTTGTTCTTCTAGGTTGAAGCGTTCGTCTACAGTAGCAGTTTTTATATTTAGGTTTCCCTCTGTTCTCTCCTATATAGATAGATGAATTTGGAACTCTAAATCCAACATGGTTTGTAGTAGCTCTTTGAAACTTGACAAAATAAAGGAGTTATCAGTTTTGTCTCTATGGGTTGTTTCCTCTTCAAGTAGCTCTAGGCACAGACTGTGGAAAAGCACTTGAATTGAGAGGGTTGCCAAGCTTCTAAGAAATAACGAGTTTCCGAAAGACCAGGAAATATTTTTTCACCCAATCTTGATGATACTTGGTGGTAATGATCAGGACACAAATCCCACTTGGCTCACCGAATTTTGTTCTTCTAGGTTGAAGCATTCGTCACAGTATCAGTTTTTATATTTAGGTTTCCCTCTGTTCTCTCCTATATAGATAGATGAATTTGGAACTCTAAATCCAAGATGGATTGTAGTAGCTCTTTGAATCTTGACAAAAAAAAAGTAGTTCTCATTTTGTCTCTATGGTTTGTTTCCTCTTCAAGTAGCCCTAAGCAGAGACTGTGGAAAAGCACTTTCATTGAAACCTAAGCAGAGACTGTGGAAAAGCACTTTCATTGAAAGGGCTTGCCAAGATTCCAAGAAAATACGAGTTTCCGAAATACCAGCAAATATTTTTCCAACCAAACTTGATGATACGTGGTGGTAATGACAAGTACACAAATCCCACTTGGCTCACCAATTTTTGTTATTCTAGTTTGAAGCGTTCGTTTACAGCAGCAGTTCTTAGTATTAGGTTTCACTCTGTTCTCTCCTATATAGATAGATGAATTTGGAACTCTAAATCCAACATGGTTTGTAGTAGCTCTTTGAAACTTGACAAAATAAAGGAGTTCTCAGTTTTGTCTCTATGGTTTGTTTCCTCTTCAAGTAGCTCTAGGCACAGACTGTGGAAAAGCACTTTGATTGAGAGGGGTTGCCAAGCTTCTAAGAAATAACGAGTTTCCGAAAGACCAGGAAATACTTTTTCACCCAATCTTGATGATACTTGGTGGTAATGATCAGGACACAAATCCAACTTGGTTCACCGAATTTTGTTCTTCTAAGTTATGCGTTTGTCTACAGTAGAAGTTTTTATATTTAGGTTTTCCTCTGTTCTCTCCTATATAGATAGATGAATTTGGAACGCTGAATCCAACATGGTTTGAGTAGCTCTTTGAAACTTGACAAAAAAAAGTAGTTCTCAGTTTTGTCTCTATGGTTTGTTTCCTCTTCAAGTAGCCCTAAGCAAAGACTGTGGAAAAGCACTTTCATTGAAAGGGTTTCCCAAGCTTCCAAGAAGTTACGAGTTTAGGAAATACCAGCAAATATTTTTTTAACCAATCTTGATGATACGTGGTGGTAATGACAAGTACACAAATCCCACTTTGCTCACCAATTTTTGTTCTTCTAGGTTGAAGCCTTCGTTTACAGTAGCAGTTTTTATTTTTAGGTTTCACTCTGTTCTCTCCCATATAGATAGATGAATTTGGAACTCTAAATCCAACATGGTTTGTAGGAGCTCTTTGAAACTTGAAAAAATAAAGTAGTTCTCAATTTTGTCTCTACGGTTTGTTTCCTCTTCAATTAGCCCTAGGCACAGACTGTGGAAAAGCACTTTCATTGAGATGGGTTGCCAAGCTTCTAAGAATTAATGAGTTTCCGAAATACCAGCAAATATTTTTTCACCCAATCTTGATGATACTTGGTGGTAATGATCAGTACACAAATCCCACTTGGCTCACCGAATTTTGTTCTTCTAGATTGAAACATTCGTCTACAGTGGCAGTTTTTATATTTAGGTTTCCCTCTGTTCTCTCCTATATAGATAGATGAATTTGGAACTCTAAATCCAACATGGTTTGTAGTAACTCTTTGAAACTTGACAAAATAAAGGAGTTCTCAGTTTTGTATCTATGGTCTGTTTCCTCTTCAAGTAGCCCTAGGCACAGACTGTGGAAAAGTACTTTCATTGAGAGGGGTTGCCAAGCTTCTAAGAAATAACGAGTTTCTGAAATACCAGCAAATATATTTTCACCCAATCTTGATGACACGTGGTGGTAATGATCAGTACACAAATCCCACTTGGCTCAGTAAATTTTGTTCTTCTAGGTTAAAGCGTTCGTCTACAGTAGCAGTTTTTAGATTTCGGTTTCCCTCTGTTCTCTCCTATATAGATAGATAAATTTGGAATTCTAAATCCAACATGGTTTTTATTAGCTCTTGGAAACTTGATAAAATAAAGAAGCTCTCATTTTTGTCTCTATGGTTTGTTTCCTCTTAAAGAAGTTCTAGGCACAGACTGTGGAAAAGCACTTTCATTGAGAGAAGTTGAGAAGCTTCTAAGAAATAACGAGTTACCAAAATACCAGCAAATATTTTTTCACCCAATCTTGATGATATGTGGTGGTAATGATCGGTACACAAATCCCACTTGGCTCACCATATTTTGTTCTTCTAGGTTGAACCGTTCGTCTACAGTAGCAGTTTTTATATTTAGGTTTCCCTCTGTTCTCTCAAATATAGATAGATGAATTTGGAATTCTAAATCCAACATGGTTTGTAGTAGCTCTTTGAAACTTGACAAAATAAAGGAGTTCTCAGTTTTGTCTCTATGATTTGTTTCCTCTTCAAGTAGCCCTAGGCACAGACTGTGGAAAAGCACTTTCAATGAGAGGGGTTGTCAAGCTTCTAAGAAATAACGAGTTTCCGAAATACCAGCAAATATTTTTTCACCCAATCTTGATGATGTGGTGGTAATGATCGGTACACAAATCCCACTTGGCTTACCAAATTTTGCTCTTCTTGGTTGAAGCGTTCGTTTACAGTAGCAGTTTATATTTTTAGGTTTGCCTCTGTTCTCTCCTATATAGATAGATGAATTTGGAACTCTAAATCCAACATGGTTTGTAGTAGCTCTTTGAAACTTGACAAAATAAAGGAGTTCTCAGTTTTGCCTCTATGGATTGTTTCCTCTTCAAGTAGCTCTAGGCACAGACTGTGGAAAAGAACTTTCATTTAGAGGGGTTGCCAGGCTTCTAAGAAATAACGAGTTTCCGAAAGACCAGGAAATATTTTTTTACCCAATCTTGATGATACTTGGTGGTAATGATCAGGACACAAATCCAACTTGGCTCACCGAATTTTGTTCTTCTAGGTTGAAGCGTTCGTCTACAGTAGCAGTTTTTATATTTAGGTATCCCTCTGTTCTCTCCTATATAGATAGATGAATTTGGAACTCTAAATCCAACATGGTTTGTAGTAGCTCTTTGAAACTTGACAAAAAAAAGCAGTTCTCAGTTTTGTCTCTATGGTTTGTTTCCTCTTCAAGTAGCCCTAGGCACAGACTGTGGAAAACACTTTCGTTGAAAGGGGTTGCCAAGCTTCCAAGAAATAACGAGGTTCCCATAACCAGCAAATATTTTTTCACCCAATCTTGATGATACTTGGTGGTAACGATCGGTACAGAAATCACACTTGACTCACCAAATTTTGTTTTTCTAGTTTGAAGTGTTTGTTTACAGTAGCAGTTTATGTTTTTAGGTTTTCCTTTGTTCTCTTCTATATAGATAAATGAATTTGGAACTCTAAATCCAACACGGTTTGTAGTAGCTCTTTGAAACTTGACAAAATAAAGTAGTTCTAAGTTTTGTCTCTGTGGTTTGTTTCCTCTTCAAGTAGCCCTAGGCACAGACTGTGGAAAAGCACTTTCATTGAAAGGGGTTGCCAAGATTCCAAAAAATAACGAGTTTACGAAATACCAGCAAATATTTTTTCACCGGATCTTGATGATACTTGGTGGTAATTATCGGTACAGAAATCCCACTTGACTCACCAAATTTTGTTTTTCTAGGTTGAAGTGTTCGTTTACAGTAGCAGTTTATGTTTTTAGGTTTCCCTCTGTTCTCTCCTACATAGATAGATGATTTTGGAACTCTAAATCCAACATGGTTTGTAGTAGCTTTTTGAATCGTGACAAAATAAAGGAGTTCTCAGTTTTGTCTCTATGATTTCTTTCCTCTTCAAGTAGCCCTAAGCAGATACTGTGGAAAAGCACTTTCATTGAAAAGCTTTGCCAAGCTTCCAAGAAATAACGAGTTTCCGAAATACCAGCAAATATTTTTTCACCCAATGTTGATGATACTTGGTGGTTATGATCGGTACAGAAATCCCACTTGACTCACCAAGTTTTGTTCTTCTAGTTTGAAGCGTTCGTTTACAGTAGCACTTTATATTTTTAGATTTCCCTCTGTTCTCTCCTATATACATAGATGAATTTGGAACTCCAAATCCAATATGGTTTGTAGTAGCTCTTTTAAACTTGACAAAATAAAGGAGTTCTCAGTTTTGTATCTATGGTTTGTTTCCACTTCAAGTAGCCCAAGGCACAGGCTGTGGAAAAGCACTTTCATTGAGAGGGGTTGCCAAGCTCCAAGAAATAACGAGTTTCCGAAATACCAGCAAATATTTTTTCACCAATTCTTGATGATACTTGGTGGTAATGATCAATATACAAATCCCACTTGGCTCACCAAATTTTGTTCTTCTAGGTTGAAACGTTCGTCTACAGTAGCAGTTTTTATATTTAGGTTTCACTCTGTTCTCTCCTATATAGTTAGATGAATTTGGAACTCTAAATCCTACATGGTTTGTAGTAGCTCCTTGAAACTTGACAAAAGAAAGTAGTTCTCAGTTTTGTCTCTATTCTTTGTTTCCTCTTCAAGAAGCCCTAGGCACAGACTGTGGAAAAGCATTTTCATTGAAAGGGGTTGCCAAGCTCCAAGAAATAACGAGTTTCCGAAATACCAGCAAATATTTTTTCACCCAATCTTGATTATACTTGCTGGTTTTGATCAGTACACAAAGCCCACTTAAATCACCAAATTTTGTTCTTCTAGGTTGAAGCGTTCGCTTACAGTAGCAGTTTTTATTTTTAGGTTTCACTCTCGTCTCTCCTATATAAATAGATGAATTTGGAACCCTAAATTCAACATGGTTTGTAGTAGCTCTTTGAAATTTGACAGAATAAAGGAGTTCTCAGTTTTGTCTCCTTGGTTTGTTTCCTCTTCAAGTAGTTTTAGGCACAGAGTTTGGAAAAGCATTTTCATTGAGAGGGGTTGCCAAGATTCTAATAAATAACTAGTTTGCGAAATACCCGCTAATATTTTTTCACCCAATCTTGATGATACTTGGTGGTAATGATCAGTACACAAATCCCACTTGGCTCATCAAATTTTGTTTTTCTAGGTTGAAGCTTTCGTCTACAGTAGCAGTTTTTATATTTTGGTTTCCCTCTGTTCTCTCCTACATAGATAGATGAATTTGGAACTCTAAATCCAACATGGTTTGTAGTAGCCTTTGAAACTTGACAAAATAAAGGAGTTCTCAGTTTTGTCTCTATGGTTTGTTTTCTCATCAAGTAGCCCTAAGCTGAGACTGTGGAAAAGCAATTTCTTTGAAAGGGGTTGCCAAGCTTCCAAGAAACTACGAGTTCCCGAAATACCAGCAAATATTATTTCACCCAATCTCGATACGTGGTGGTAATGACAAGTACACAAATCCCACTTGGCTCACCCAATTTTGTTCTTCTAGTTTGAAGGGATCGTTTACAGGAGCAGTTTATATTTTTAGGTTTCCCTCTGTTCTCTCCTATATAGATAGATGAATTTGGATCACTAAATGCAACATGGTTTGTAGTAACTCTCCGAAACTTGACAAAGAAAAGTAGTTCTCAGTTTTGTCTCTTTGATTTGTTTCCTCTTCAAGTAGCCCTAAGCAGAGACTGTGGAAAAGCACTTTCATTGAAAGCGGTTGCCAAGCTTCCAAGAAATTACGATTTTCTGAAATACCAGCAAATATTTTTTCACCCAAACTTGATGATACGTGGTGGTAATGATTGGTACACATTTCCCACTTGGCTCACCAAATTTTGTTCTTCTACGTTGAAGCCTTCGTTTACAGTAGCAGTTTTTATATTTATGTTTTCCTCTGTTCTCTCCTATATAGATTGATGAATTTGGAACACTAAATCCAACATGGTTTGTATTAGCTCTTTGAAACTTGACAAAATAAAGTAGTTCTCAGTTTTGTCTCTATGGTTTGTTTCCTCTTCAATTAGCCCTAGGCAAGACTGTGGAAAAGCACTTTCATTGAGAGGGGTTGCCAAGCTTATAAGAAATAACGAGTTTCTGAAACAACAGCAAATAATTTTTCACCCAATCTTGATGATACTTGGTGGTAATGATCAGTACACAAGTCCCACTTGGCTCACAAAATTTTGATCTTCTAGGTTGAAGCGTTCGTTTACAGTAGTAGTTTTTATTTTTAGGTTTCACTTTGTTCTCTCCTATATAGATAGATGAATTTGGAACTCTAAATCCCACATGGTTTGTAGTAGCTCTTTGAAATTTGACAAAAAAAGTAGTTCTCAGCTTTGTCTTATGGTTTGTTTCCTCTTCAAGTAGCCCTAAGGAGAGACTGTGGAAAAGCACTTTCATTGAAAGGGGTTGCCAAGCTTCCAAGAAATAACGAGTTTCCAAAATACCAGCAAATATTTTTTCACCCAATCTTGAAGATACTTGGTAGTAATGATCGGAACACAAATCCCACTTGACTCACCAAATTTTTTTCTTCTAGGTTGAAGCCTTCGTCTACAGTTGCAGTTTTTATATGTAGGTTTCCATCTGTTGTCTCCTCTATAGATAGATGAATTTGGAACTCTAAATCCAACATGGTTTGTAGTAGCTCTTTGAATCATGACAAAAAAAAGTATTTCTCAGTTTTGTCTCAATGGTTTGTTTCCTTTTCAAGTAGCCCTAAGCAGAGACTGTGGAAAAGCACTTTCATTGAAAGGGGTTGCCAATTTTCCAAGAAATTACGAGTTTCTGAAATACCAGCAAATATTTTTCACCCAATCTTGATGACACGTGGTGGTAATGACAAGCACACAAATCCCTCCTGGCTCACCAAATTTACTTCTTCTAGGTTGAAGCGTTCGTCTACAGTAGCAGTTTTTATATTTAGGTTTCCCTCTGTTCTCTCCTATATAGATAGATGAATTTGGAACTCTAAATCCAACATGGTTTGTAGTAGCTCTTTGAAACTTGACAAAAAAAGTAGTTCTCAGTTTTGTCTCTATGATTTGTTTCCTCTTCAAGTAGCCCAAGCAGAGACTGTGGAAAAGAACTTTAATTGAAAGGAGTTGCGACACTTCCCCCAAAAATTACGAGTTTCCGAAATATCAGCAAATATTTTTTTCACCCAATCTTGGTGATACGTGGTGGTAATGATCGGAACACAAGTCCCCCTTGGCTCACAAAATTTTGTTCTTCTAGGTTGAAGCGTTCTTTTACAGTAGCAGTTTTTATTTTTAGGTTTCACTTTGTTCTCTCCTATATAGATAGATGAATTTGGAACTCTAAATCCAACATGGTTTCCAGTAGCACTTTGAAACTTGACAAAATAAATTAGTTCTCAGTTTTGTCTCTATGGTTTGTTTCCTCTTCAAGTGGCCCTAGGCACAGACTGTGGAAAAGCACTTTCATTGAGAGGGTTGCCAAGCTTCTAAGAAATTACGAGTTTCCGAAATACCAGCAAATATTTTTTTACCCGATCTGGATGATACGTGGTGGTAATGAGAAGTACACAAATCCCACTTGGCTCACCAAATTTTGTTCTTCTACGTTGAAGCGTTCCTTTACAGTAGCAGTTTTTATTATAGGTTTCACTTGTTCTCTCCTATATAGATAGATGAATTTGGAACTCTAAATCCAACTTGGTTTGTAGTAACTCTTTGAAACTTGACATAAAAAAGTAGTTCTCCGTTTTGTCTCTTTGAGTTGTTTCCTCTTCAAGTAGCCCTAAGCAGACACTGTGGAAAAGCACTTTCATTGAAAGCGGTTGCCAAGCTTCCAAGAAATTACGATTTTCTGAAATACCAGCAAATATTTTTTCACCCAATCTTGATGATATGTGGTGGTAATGATCGATACACAAATCCCGCTTGGCTCACTAAATTTTGTTCTTCTAGGTTGAAGCCTTCGTTTACAGTAGCAGTTTTTATATTAATGTTTTCCTCTGTTCTTTCCTATATAGATAGATGAATTTGGAACTCTAAGTTCAACATGGTTTCTATTAGCTCTTTGAAACTTGACAAATTAAAGGAGTTCTCAGTTTTGTCTCTATGGTTTGTTTCCTCTTCAAGTAGCCCTAAGCACAGACTGTGGAAAAGCACTTTCATTGAGAGGGGTTGCCAAGCTTCTAAAAAATAACTACTTTCCGAAATACCAGCAAATATTTTTTCAAAAAATCTTGATGATACGTGGTGGTAATGGCAAGTACACAAATCCCACTTGGCTCACCAAATTTTGTTCTTCTACGTTGAAGCGTTCGTTTACAGCAGCAGTTGTTATTTTAGGTTTCACTCTGTTCTCTCCAATATAGATAGATGAATTTGGAACTCTAAATCCAACATGGTTTGCAGTAGCTCCTTGAAACACGAAAAAATAAAGGAGTTCTCAGTTTTGTCTCTATGATTTGTTTTCTCTGCAAGTACCCATAAGCAGAGACTGTGGAAAAGCACTTTCATTGAATGGGGTTTCCAAGCTTCCAAGAAATTACGAGTTTCCGAAATACCAGCAAATATTTTTTCACCCAAAGTTGGTGATACGTGGTGGTAATGACAGGTACACAAATCCCACTTGGCTCACCAAATTTTGTTCTTCTAGGTTGAAGCGTTCGTCTACAGTAGCAGTTTTTATATTTAGGTTTCCCTCTGTTCTCTCCTATATAGATTGATGAATTTGGAACTCTAAATCCAACATGGTTTGTAGTAGCTCTTTGAAACTTGACAAAATAAAGGAGTTCTCAGTTTTGTCTCTATGGTTTGTTTCCTCTTCAAGTAGCCCTAGGCACAGACTGTGGAAAAGCACTTTCATTGAGAGGGGTTGCCAAGCTTATAAGAAATAACGAGTTTCCGAAACAACAGCAAATAATTTTTCACCCAATCTTGATGATACTTGGTGGTAATGATCAGTACACAAGTCCCACTTGGCTCACAAAATTTTGATCTTCTAGGTTGAAGCGTTCGTTTACAGTAGCAGTTTTTATTTTTAGGTTTCACTTTGTTCTCTCCTATATAGATAGATGAATTTGGAATTCTAAATCCCACATGGTTTGTAGTAGCTCTTTGAAATTTGACAAAAAAAAGTAGTTCTCAGTTTTGTCTTATGGTTTGTTTCCTCTTCAAGTAGCCCTAAGCAGAGACTGTGGAAAAGCACTTTCATTGAAAGGGGTTGCCAAGCTTCCAAGAAATAACGAGTTTCCAAAATACCAGCAAATATTTTTTCACCCAATCTTGAAGATACTTGGTAGTAATGATCGGAACACAAATCCCACTTGACTCACCAAGTTTTTTTCTTCTAGGTTGAAGCCTTCGTCTACAGTTGCAGTTTTTATATGTAGGTTTCCATCTGTTGTCTCCTCTATAGATAGATGAATTTGGAACTCTAAATCCAACATGGTTTGTAGTAGCTCTTTGAATCATGACAAAAAAAAGTATTTCTCAGTTTTGTCTCAATGGTTTGTTTCCTTTTCAAGTAGCCCTAAGCAGAGACTGTGGAAAAGCACTTTCATTGAAAGGGGTTGCCAATTTTCCAAGAAATTACGAGTTTCCGAAATACCAGCAAATATTTTTTACCCAATCTTGATGACACGTGGTGGTAATGACCAGCACACAAATCCCTCCTGGCTCACCAAATTTACTTCTTCTAGGTTGAAGCGTTCGTCTACAGTAGCAGTTTTTATATTTAGGTTTCCCTCTGTTCTCTCCTATACAGATAGATGAATTTGGAACTCTAAATCCAACATGGTTTGTAGTAGCTCTTTGAAACTTGACAAAAAAAGTAGTTCTCAGTTTTGTCTCTATGATTTGTTTCCTCTTCAAGTAGCCCAAGCAGAGACTGTGGAAAAGAACTTTAATTGAAAGGAGTTGCGACGCTTCCCCCAAAAATTACGAGTTTCCGAAATATCAGCAAATATTTTTTTCACCCAATCTTGGTGATACGTGGTGGTAATGATCGGAACACAAGTCCCCCTTGGCTCACAAAATTTTGTTCTTCTAGGTTGAAGCGTTCGTTTACAGTAGCAGTTTTTATTTTTAGGTTTCACTTTGTTCTCTCCTATATAGATAGATGAATTTGGAACTCTAAATCCAACATGGTTTCCAGTAGCACTTTGAAACTTGACAAAATAAAGGAGTTCTCAGTTTTGTCTCTATGGTTTGTTTCCTCTTCAAGTGGCCCTAGGCACAGACTGTGGAAAAGCACTTTCATTGAGAGGGTTGCCAAGCTTCTAAGAAATTACGAGTTTCCGAAATACCAGCAAATATTTTTTTACCCGATCTGGATGATACGTGGTGGTAATGAGAAGTACACAAATCCCACTTGGCTCACCAAATTTTGTTCTTCTTCGTTGAACCGTTCGTTTACAGTAGCAGTTTTTATTATAGGTTTCACTTGTTCTCTCCTATATAGATAGATGAATTTGGAACTCTAAATCCAACTTGGTTTGTAGTAACTCTTTGAAACTTGACATAAAAAAGTAGTTCTCAGTTTTGTCTCTTTGATTTGTTTCCTCTTCAAGTAGCCCTAAGCAGACACTGTGGAAAAGCACTTTCATTGAAAGCGGTTGCCAAGCTTCCAAGAAATTACGATTTTCTGAAATACCAGCAAATATTTTTTCACCCAATCTTGATGATACGTGGTGGTAATGATCGATACACAAATCCCGCTTGGCTCACTAAATTTTGTTCTTCTAGGTTGAAGCCCTCGTTTACAGTAGCAGTTTTTATATTTATGTTTTCCTCTGTTCTTTCCTATATAGATAGATGAATTTGGAACTCTAAGTTCAACATGGTTTCTATTAGCTCTTTGAAACTTGACAAATTAAAGGAGTTCTCAGTTTTGTCTCTATGGTTTGTTTCCTCTTCAAGTAGCCCTAAGCACAGACTGTGGAAAAGCACTTTCATTGAGAGGGGTTGCCAAGCTTCTAAAAAATAACTACTTTCCGAAATACCAGCAAATATTTTTTCAAAAAATCTTGATGATACGTGGTGGTAATGGCAATTACACAAATCCCACTTGGCTCACCAAATTTTGTTCGTCAACGTTGAAGCGTTCGTTTACAGCAGCAGTTGTTATTTTAGGTTTCACTCTGTTCTCTCCAATATAGATAGATGAATTTGGAACTCTAAATCCAACATGGTTTGCAGTAGCTCCTTGAAACTTGAAAAAATAAAGGAGTTCTCAGTTTTGTCTCTATGATTTGTTTTCTCTTCAAGTAGCCCTAAGCAGACACTGTGGAAAAGCACTTTCATTGAATGGGGTTTCCAAGCTTCCAAGAAAATTACGAGTTTCCGAAATAACAGCAAATATTTTTTCACCCAATCTTGATGATACGTGGTGGTAATGACAGGTACACAAATCCCACTTGGCTCACCAAATTTTGTTCTTCTAGGTGAAGCGTTCGTCTACAGTAGCAGTTTTTATATTTAGGTTTCCCTCTGTTCTCTCCTATATAGATTGATGAATTTGGAACTCTAAATCCAACATGGTTTGTAGTAGCTCTTTGAAACTTGACAAAATAAAGGAGTTCTCACTTTTGTCTCTATGGTTTGTTTTCTCTTCAAGTAGCCCTAAGCAGAGACAGTGGAAAAGCACTTTCATTGAGAGTGGTTGCCAAGCTTCCAAGAAATTACGAATTTCCGAAATACCAGCAAAAATTTTTTCACCCAATATTGATGATACTTGGTGGTAATGACAAGTACACAAATCCCACTTGGCTCACCAAATTTTGTTCTTCTAGGTTGAAGCGTTCGTTTTCAGTAGCAGTATTTATTTTTAGGTTTCAGTCTCTTCTCTCCTATATATAAATGAATTTGGAAATCTAAATCCAACATTGTTTTTAGGAGCTCTTTGAAACTTGACAAAATAAAGTAGTTCTCAGTTTTGTCTCTATGGGTTGTTTCCTCTTCAAGTAGCCCTAGGCACAGACTGTGGAAAAGCACTTTCATTGAGAGGGGTTGCCAAGCTTATAAGAATAACGAGTTCCGAAACAACAGCAAATAATTTTTCACCCAATCTTGATGATACTTGGTGGTAATGATCAGTACACAAGTCCCACTTGGCTCACAAAATATTGATCTTCTAGGTTGAAGCGTTCGTTTACAGTAGCAGTTTTTATTTTTAGGTTTCACTTTTGTTCTCTCCTATATAGATAGATGAATTTGGAACTCTAAATCCCACATGGTTTGTAGTAGCTCTTTGAAATTTGACAAAAAAAGTAGTTCTCAGTTTTGTCTTATGTTTGTTTTCCTCTTCAAGTAGCCCTAAGCAGATACTGTGGAAAAGCACTTTCATTGAAAGGGTTGCCAAGCTTCCAAGAAATAACGAGTTTCCGAAATACCAGCAAATACTTTTTCACCCAATCTGAAGATACTTGGTAGTAATGATCGGAACACAAATCCCACTTGACTCACCAAATTTTTTTCTTCTAGGTTGAAGCCTTCGTCTACAGTTGCAGTTTTTATATGTAGGTTTCCATCTGTTGTCTCCTCTATAGATAGATGAATTTGGAACTCTAAATCCAACATGGTTTGTAGTAGCTCTTTGAATCAGGACAAAAAAAGTAGTTCTCAGTTTTGTCTCAATGGTTTGTTTCCTTTTCAAGTAGCCCTAAGCAGAGACTGTGGAAAAGCACTTTCATTGAAAGGGGTTGCCAATTTTCCAAAAATTACGAGTTTCTGAAATACCAGCAAATATTTTTTCACCCAATCTTGATGACACGTGGTGGTAATGACAAGCACACAAATCCCTCCTGGCTCACCAAATTTACTTCTTCTAGTTGAAGCGTTCGTCTACAGTAGCAGTTTTTATATTTAGGTTTCCCTCTGTTCTCTCCTATATAGATAGATGAATTTGGAACTCTAAATCCAACATGGTTTGTAGTAGCTCTTTGAAACTTGACAAAAAAAGTAGTTCTCAGTTTTGTCTCTATGATTTGTTTCCTCTTCAAGTAGCCCAAGCAGAGACTGTGGAAAAGAACTTTAAGTGAAAGGAGTTGCGAGGCTTCCCCCAAAAATTACGAGTTTCCGAAATATCAGCAAATATTTTTTTCACCCAATCTTGGTGATACGTGGTGGTAATGATCGGAACACAAGTCCCACTTGGCTCACAAATTTTGTTCTTCTAGTTGAAGCGTTCGTTTACAGTAGCAGTTTTTATTTTTAGGTTTCACTTTGTTCTCTCCTATATAGATAGATGAATTTGGAACTCTAAATCCAACATGGTTTCCAGTAGCACTTTGAAACTTGACAAAATAAAGGAGTTCTCAGTTTTGTCTCTATGGTTTGTTTCCTCTTCAAGTGGCCCTAGGCACAGACTGTGGAAAAGCACTTTCATTGAGAGGGTTGCCAAGCTTCTAAGAAATTACGAGTTTCCGAAATACCAGCAAATATTTTTTTACCCGATCTGGATGATACGTGGTGGTAATGAGAAGTACACAAATCCCACTTGGCTCACCAAATTTTGTTCTTCTAGTTTGTAGCGTTCATTTACAGTAGAGTTTATATTTTTAGGTTTCCCTCTGTTCTCTCCTATATAGATAGATGATTTTGGAACTCCAAATCCAACATGGTTTGTAGTAGCTTTTGAACCTTGACAAAATAAAGTAGTTCTCAGTTTTGTCTCTATGGTTTATTTCCTCTTCAAGTAGCCCCAGACACACACTTGGAAAAGCACTTTCATTGAGAGGGGTTGCAATCTTCTAAGAAATAACGAGTTTCCGAAATACCAGCAAATATTTTTTCACCCAATCTTGATGATACTTGGTGGTAGTGATCATTATACAAATCGCACTAGGCTCACCAAATTTTGTTCTTCTAGGTTGAAGAGTTCGTCTACAGTAGCAGTTTTAATATTTAGGTTTCCCTCTGTTCTCTCATACATAGATAGATGAATTTGGAACTTTAAATCCAACATGGTTTGTAGTAGCTCTTTGAAACGTGACAAAAAAAGTGGTTCTCAGTTTGGTCTCTATAGTTTGTTTTTTCTTCTAGTAGCCCTAGGCACAGGCTGTGGAAAAGCACTTTCATCGAGAGTGGTTGCCAAGCTTCCAAGAAATTACGAGTGTCCGAAATACCAGCATATATTTTTTCACCCTAATCTTGATTATACGTGGTGGTAATGACAAGTACACAAATCCCACTTGGCTCACCAAATTTTGTTCTTCTAGTTTGAAGCGTTCGTTTACAGTAGCAGTTTTTATTTTTAGGTTTCACTCTCTTCTCTCCTATGTAAATAGATGAATTTGGAACTCCTAAATTCAACATGGTTTGTAGTAGCTCTTTGAAACTTGACAAAATAAAGGAGTTCTCAGTTTTGTCTCCATGGTTTGTTTCCCCTTCAAATAGTCGTAGGCACAGAGTGTGGAAAAGCATTTTCATTGAGAGGGGTTGCCAAGATTCTAATAAATAACGAGTTTCCGAAATACCAGCTAATATTTTTTCACCCAATCTTGATGATACCTGGTGGTAATGATCAGTACACAAATCCCACTTGGCTCATCATATTTTGTTCTTCTAGGTTGAAGCTTTCGTCCTAGTAGCAGTTTTTATAACTAGGTTTCACTCTGTTCTCTCCTACATAGATAGATGAATTTGGAACTCTAAATCCAACATGGTTTGTAGTAGCTCTTTGAAACTTGACAAAATAAAGGAGTTCTCAGTTTTGTCTCTTTGGTTTGTTTCCTCTTCAATTAGCCCTAGGCACAGACTGTGGAAAAGCACTTTCATTGAGAGGGGTTGCCAAGCTTCTAGAAATAACTAGTTTCCGAAATACCAGCAAATATTTTTCACCCAATCTTGATGATACGTGGTGGTAATGATCAGTACACAAGTCCCACTTGGCTCACCAAATTGTTTTCTTCTAGGTTGAAGCGTTCGTCTACAGTAGCAGTTTTTATATGTAGGTTTCACTCTGTTCTCTCTTATATAGATAGATGAATTTGGAACTCAAAATCCAACATGGTTTGTAGTAGCTCTTTGAAACTTGACAAAAAAAAGTAGTTCTCAGTTTTGTCTCTATGGTTTCTTTCCTCATCAAGTATACCTAGGCACAGACTGTGGAAAAGCACTTTCATTGAAAAGCTTTGCCAAGCTTCCAAGAAATAACGAGTTTTCGAAATACCAGCAAATATTTTTTCACCCAATCTTGATGATACTTGGTGGTTATGATCGGCACACAAATCCCACTTGACTCACCAAATTTTGTTCTTCTAGTTTGAAGCGTTCATTTACAGTAGCACTTTATATTTTTAGGTTTCCCTCTGTTCTCTCCTATATAGATAGATGAATTTGGAACTCCAAATCCAACATGGTTTGTAGTAGCTCTTTTAAACTTGACAAAATAAAGGAGTTCTCTGTTTTGTATTTATGGTTTGTTTCCACTTCAAGTAGCCCAAGGAACAGGCTGTGGAAAAGCACTTTCATTGAGAGGGGTTGCCAAGATTCTAAGAAATAACGAGTTTCCTAAATACCAGCAAATATTTTTTCACCCATTCTTGATGATACTTGGTTGTAATGATCAATATACAAATCCCAGTTGGCTCACCAAATTTTGTTCTTCTAGGTTGAAGCGTTCGTCTACAGTAGCAGGTTTTATATTTAGGTTTCACTCTGTTCTCTCCTACATAGATAGATGAATTTGGAACTCTAAATCCAACATGGTTTGTAGTAGCTCTTTGAAACTTGACAAAATAAAGGAGTTCTCAGTTTTGTCTCTTTGTTTGTTTCCTCTTCAATTAGCCCTAGGCACAGACTGTGGAAAAGCACCTTCATTGAGAGGGGTTGCCAAGCTTCTAAGAAATAACTAGTTTCCGAAATACCAGCAAATATTTTTTCACCCAATCTTGATGATACGTGGTGGTAATGATAAGTACACAAGTCCTACTTGGCTCACCAAATTGTGTTCTTCTAGGTTGAAGCGTTCGTCTACAGTAGCAGTTTTTAAATGTAGGTTTCACTCTGTTCTCTCTTATATAGATAGATAAATTTGGAACTCTAAATCCAACATGGTTTGTAGTAGCTCTTTGAAACTTGACAAAAAAAAAGTAGTTCTCAGTTTTGTCTCTATGGTTTGTTTCCTATTCAAGTATCCCTAGGCACAGACTGTGGAAAAGCACTTTCATTGAAAAGCTTTGCCAAGCTTCCAAGAAATAACGAGTTTCCGAAATACCAGCAAATATTTTTTCACCCAATCTTGATGATTCTTGGTGATTATGGTCGCCACACAAACCCCACTTGACTCACCAAATTTTGTTCTTCTAGTTTGAAGCGTTCGTTTACAGTAGCACTTTATATTATTAGGTTTCCCTCTGTGCTCTCCTATATAGATAGATGAATTTGGAACTCTAAATCCAACATGGTTTGTAGTAGCTCTTTGAAACTTGACACAATAAAGGAGTTCTCAGTTTTGTCTCTAGGGTTTGTTTCCTCTTCAAGTAGTCCTAGGCACAGACTGTGGAAAAGCACTTTCTTTGAGAGGGGTTGCCAAGTTCTAAGAAATAACGAGTTTATGAAATACCAGCAAATATTTTTTCACCCAATCTTGATGATACCTGGTGGAAATGATAAGTACACATATCCCACTTGACTCACCAAATTTTGTTGTTCTAAGTTGAAGCGTTCGTTTACAGTAGCAGTTTTTATTTTTAGGTTTCACTCTGTTCTCTTCTATATAGATAGACGAATTTGGAACTCTAGAACCAACATGGTTTGTAGTAGCTCTTTGAAACCTGAAAAAATAAAGGAGTTCTCAGTTTTGTCTCTATGGTTTATTTACTCTTCAAGTAGCCCTAAGCAGAGACTGTGGAAAAGCACTATCATAGAAAGGGGTTGCCAAGCTTCCAAGAAATTACGAGCTTCCGAAATACCAGCAAATATTTTTTCACCCAATCTTGATGATACATGGTGGTAATGACAAGTACACAAATCCCACTTGGATCACCAAATTTTGTTCTTCTACGTTGAAGCGTTCGTTTACAGTAGCAGTTGTTATTTTAGGTTTCACTCTGTTCTCTCCTACATAGATAGATGAATTTGGAACTCTAAATCCAACATGGTTTGTAGTAGCTCTTTGAAACTTGACAAAATAAAGGAGTTCTCAGTTTTGTCTCTATGAATTGTTTTCTCATCAAGTAGCCCTAAACTGAGACTTTGGAAAAGCAATTTTTTTGAAAGGGGTTGCCAAGCTTCCAAGAAACTACGAGTTTCCGAAATACCAGCAAATATTTTTTCACCCAATCTTGATGATACGTGGTGGTAATAACAAGTACACAAATCCCACTTGGCTCACCCAATTTGTTCTTCTAGTTTGAAGCGTTCGTTTACAGTAGCAGTTTATATTTTTAGGTTTCCCTCTGTTCTCTCCTATATAGATAGATGAATTTGGATCTCTAAATCCAACATGGTTTGTAGTAACTCTCTGAAAATTGCCAAAGAAAAGTAGTTCTCAGTTTTGTCTCTTTGATTTGTTTCCTCTTCAAGTAGCCCTAAGCAGAGACTGTGGAAAAGCACTTTCATTGAAAGGGGTTGCCAAGCTTCCAAGCAATTACGATTTTCTGAAATACCAGCAAATATTTTTTCAAACAAACTTGATGATACGTGGTGGTAATGATTGGTACACATTTCCCACTGGCTCACTAAATTTTGTTCTTCTAGGATGAAGCCTTCGTTTACAGTAGCAGTTTTTATATTTATGTTTTCCTCTGTTCTCTCCTATATAGATAGATGAATGTGGAACACTAAATCCAACATGGTTTGTATTAGCTCTTGGAAACTTGACAAAATAAAGTAGTTCTCAGTTTTGTCTCTATGGTTTGTTTCCTCTTCAAGTAGCCCTAGGCACAGACTGTGGAAAAGCACTTTCATTGAGAGGGGTTGCCAAGCTTATAAGAAATAACGAGTTTCCGAAACAACATCAAATAATTTTTCGCCCAATCTTGATGATACTTAGTGGTAATGATCAGTACACAAATCCCACTTGGCTCACCAAATTTTTTCTTCTAGGTTGAAGCCTTCATCTACAGTTGCAGTTTTTTTTATTTAGGTTACCCTCTGTTGTCTGCTATATAGATAGATGAATTTGGAACTCTAAATCCAACAGGTTTGTAGTAGCTTTTTGAAACATGACAAAAAAAGTAAGCCCTAAGCAGAGACTGTGGAAAAGCACTTTCATTGAAAGGGGTTGCCAAATTTCCAAGAAATTACGAGTTTCTGAAATACCAGCAAATATTTTTTCACCCAATCTTGATGACACGATGTGGTAATGACAAGCACACAAATCCCTCCTGGCTCACCAAATTTTCTTCTTCTAGGTTGAAACGTTCGTCTACAGTAGCAGTTTTTATATTTAGGTTTCCCTCTGTTCTCTCCTATATAGATAGATGAATTTGGAACTCTAAAGCCAACATGGTTTGTAGTAGCTCTTTAAAACTTGACAAAAAAAGTAGTTCTCAGTTTTGTCTCTATGATTTGTTTCCTCTTCAAGTAGCTCTAGGCACAGACTGTGGAAAAGCACTTTCATTGAGAGGGGTTGCCAAGCTTCTAAGAAATAACGAGTTTCCGAAATACCAGCAAATATTTTTTCTACCAATCTTGATGATTCTTGGTGGTAATGATCAGGACACAAATCCCACTTGGCTCACCGAATTTTGTTCTTCTAGGTTGAAGCGTTCGTCTACAGTAGCAGTTTTTATATTTAGGATTCCCTCTGTTCTCTCCTATATAGATAGATGAATTTGGAACTCTAAATCCAACATGGTGTGTAGTAGCTCTTTGAAACTTGACAAAATAAAGGAGTTCTCAGTTTTGTCTCTATGGTTTGTTTCCTCTTCAAGTAGCTCTAGGCACAGACTGTGGAAAAGCACTTTAATTGAGAGGGGTTGCCAAGCTTCTAAGAAATAACAAGTTTCCGAAAGACCAGGAAATATTTTTTTCACCCAATCTTGATGATACTTGGTGGTAATGATCAGGACACAATTCCCACTTGGCTCACCGAATATTGTTCTTCTAGTTGAAGCGTTCGTCTACAGTAGCAGTTTTTATATTTAGGTTTCCCTCTGTTCTCTCCTATATAGATAGATGAATTTGGAACTCTAAATCCAACATGGTTTGTAGTAGCTCTTTGAAACTTGAAAAAATAAAGGAGTTCTCCGTTTTGTCTCTATGGTTTGTTTCCTCTTCAAGTAGCCCTAAGCAGAGACTGTGGAAAAGCAATTTCATTGAAAGGGGTTGCCAAGCTTCCAAGAAATTACGAGTTTCCGAAATACCAGCAAATATTTTTTCACCCAATCTTGATGATACGTGGTGTTAATGATGAGTACACAAATCCCACTTGGCTCACCGAATTTTGTTCTTCTAGGTTGAAGCGTTCATCTACAGTAGCAGTTTTTATATTTAGGTTTCCCTCTGTTCTCTCCTATATTGATATAAGAGTTTGGAACTCAAAATCCAACATGGTTTGTATTAGCTCTTTGAAATATGACAAAATAAAGGAGTTCTCCGTTTTGTATCTATGGTTTGTTTCCTCTTCAAGTAGCTCTAAGCACAGACTGTGGAAAAGCACTTTGATTGAGAGGGGTTGCCAAGCTTCTAAGAAATAACGAGTTTCCTAAATAACAGGAAATACTTTTTCACCCAATCTTGATGATACTTGGTGGTAATGATCAGGACACAAATCCAACTTGGCTCACCGAATTGTGTTATTCTAGGTTGAAGCGTTTGTCTACAGTAGCAGTTTTTATATTTAGCCTTTCCTCTGTTGTCTCCTTAATAGATAGATGATTTTGGAACTCTAAATCCAACATGGTTTGAGTACCTCTTTGAAAATTGACAAAAAAAGTAGTTCTCAGTTTTGTCTCTATGGTTTGTTTGCTCTTCAAGTAGCCCTCGGCAAAGACTGTGGAAAAACTTTCATTGAAAGGGTTTGCCAAGTTTCCAAGAAATTACGAGTTTCCGAAATACCAGCAAATAGTTTTTCAACCAATCTTGATGATACGTGACGGTAATGACAAGTACACAAATCCCACTTTGCTCACCAATTTTTGTTCTTCTAGGTTGAAGCGTTCAATACAGTAGCAGTTTTTATTTTTAGGTTATCCTCTGTTCTCTCCTACATAGATAGATGAATTTGGAACTCTAAATCCAACATGGTTTGTAGTAGCTCTTTGAAACTTGACAAAATAAACCAGTTCTCAGTTTTGTCTCTATGAATTGTTTTCTCATCAAGTAGCCCTAAGCTGAGACTTTGGAAAAGCAATTTCTTTGAAAGGGGTTGCCAAGCTTCCAAGAAACTACGAGTTTCCGAAATACCAGCAAATATTTTTTCACCCAATCTTGATGATACGTGGTGGTAATGACAAGTACACAAATCCCACTTGGCTCACCCAATTTTGTTCTTCTAGTTTGAAGCGTTCGTTTACAGTAGCAGTTTATATTTTTAGGTATCCCTCTGTTCTCTCCTATATAGATAGATGAATTTGGATCTCTAAATCCAACATGGTTTGTAGTAACTCTCTGAAAATTGACAAAGAAAAGTAGTTCTCAGTTTTGTCTCTTTGATTTGTTTCCTCTTCAATTAGCCCTAGGCACAGACTGTGGAAAAGCACTTTCATTGAGAGGGGTTGCCAAGCTTATAAGAAATAACGAGTTTCCGAAATACCAGCAAATATTTTATCACCCAATCTTGATGATATTGGTGGTAATGATCAGTACACAAATCCCACTTGTCTCACCATATTTTATTCTTCTGGGTTGAAACGTTCGTCTACAGTAGTAGTTTTTATATGTAGGTTTCCCTCTGTTCTCTCCTATATAGATAGATGAATTTGGAACTCTAAATCCAACATGGTTTCTAGTGCTCTTTGAAACTTGACAAAATAAGGAGTTCTCAGTTTAGTCTCTATGGTTTGTTTCCTCTTCAAGTAGCTCTAGGCACAGACTTTGGAAAAGCACTTTCATTGAGAGGTTTGCCAAGCTTGTAAGAAATAACGAGTTTCCGAAATACCAGCAAATATTTTTTCAACCAATCTTGATGATACGTGGTGGTAATGACAACATACACAAATCCCACTTGGCTCACCAATTTTTGCTCTTCTAGGTTGAAGCGTTTGTTTACAGTAGCAGTTTTTATTTTTAGGTTTCACTCTGTTCTCTCCTATATAGATAGATGTATTTGAAACTCTGAATCCAACATGGTTTTTAGTAGATCTTTGATACTTGACAAAAAAATGGAGTTCTCAGTTTTGTCTCTGTGGTTTGTTTCCTCTTCAAGTAGCTCTAGGCACAGATTGTGGAAAAGCACTTTCATTGAGAGGGGTTGCCAAGCTTCAAAGAAATAACGAGTTTCCCAAATACCAGCAAATATTTTTTCACCCAATCTTGATGATTCTTGGTGGTAATGATCAGTACACAAATCCCACTTGGCTCACCAAATTTTGTTCTTCTAGGTTGAAGCGTTCGTCTACAGTAGCAGTTTTTATATTTAGGTTTCCCTCTGTTCTCTAATATATAGATATATGAATTTGGAAACTCTAAATACAACATGGTTTGTATTAGCTCTTTGAAACTTGACAAAATAAAGGAGTTCTCCGTTTTGTATCTATGATGTGTTTCCTCTTCAAGTAGATCTAGGCACAGACTGTGGAAAAGCACTTTCATTGAGAGGGGTTGCCAAGGTTCTAAGAAATAACGAGTTTCCGAAAGACCAGGAAATATTTTTTCACCCAATCTTGATGATACTTGGTGGTAATGTTCAGGACACAAATACCACTTGGCTCACCGAATGTTGTTCTTCTAGGTTGAAGCGTTCATCTACAGTAGCAGTTTTTTATATTTAGGTTTCCCTCTGTTCTCTCCTATATAGATAGATGAATTTGGAACTGTAAATCCAACATGGATTGTAGTAACTCTTTGAAACTTGACAAAAAAAGTTGTTCTCAGTTTTTTCTCTATGGTTTGTTTCCTCTTCAAGTAGCCCTAAGCAGAGACTGTGGAAAAGCAGTTTCATTGAAAGGGGTTGCCAAGCTTCCAAGAAATTACGAGTTTCCGAAATACCAGCAAATATTTTTTCAACCAATCTTGATGATACGTGGTGGTACTTACAATTACACAAATCCCACTTGGCTCACCAATTTTTGTTCTTCTAGCTTGAAGCGTTCGTTTAAAGTAGCAGTTTTTATATTTAGGTTTCACTCTGTTCTCTCCTATATAGATAGATGAATTTGGAACTCTAAATCCAACATGGTTTGTAGTAGCTCTTTGAAACTTGACAAAATAAAGGAGTTCTCAGTTTTGTCTCTAGGGTTTGTTTCCTCTTCAAGTAGTCCTAGGCACAGACTGTGGAAAAGCACTTTCTTTGAGAGGGGTTGCCAAGTTCTAAGAAATAACGAGTTTATGAAATACCAGCAAATATTTTTTCACCCAATCTTGATGATACCTGGTGGAAATGATAAGTACACATATCCCACTTGACTCACCAAATTTTGTTGTTCTAAGTTGAAGCGTTCGTTTACAGTAGCAGTTTTTATTTTTAGGTTTCACTCTGTTCTCTTCTATATAGATAGACGAATTTGGAACTCTAGAACCAACATGGTTTGTAGTAGCTCTTTGAAACCTGAAAAAATAAAGGAGTTCTCAGTTTTGTCTCTATGGTTTGTTTACTCTTCAAGTAGCCCTAAGCAGCGACTGTGGAAAAGCACTATCATAGAAAGGGGTTGCCAAGCTTCCAAGAAATTACGAGCTTCCGAAATACCAGCAAATATTTTTTCACCCAATCTTGATGATACATGGTGGTAATGACAAGTACACAAATCCCACTTGGATCACCAAATTTTGTTCTTCTACGTTGAAGCGTTAGTTTACAGTAGCAGTTGTTATTTTAGGTTTCACTCTGTTCTCTCCTATATAGATAGATGAATTTGGAACTCTAAATCCAACATGGTTTGTAGTAGCTTTTTGAAACTTGACAAAATAAAGTAGTTCTCAGTTTTGTCTCTTTGATTTGTTTCCTCTTCAAGTAGCCCTAAGCAGAGACTGTGGAAAAGCACTTTCATTGAAAGGGGTTGCCAAGCTTCCAAGAAATTACGATTTTCTGAAATACCAGCAAATATTTTTTCAAACAAACTTGATGATACGTGGTGGTAATGATCGGTACACATTTCCCACTTGGCTCACTAAATTTTGTTCTTCTAGGATGAAGCCTTCGTTTACAGTAGCAGTTTTTATATTTATGTTTTCCTCTGTTCTCTCCTATATAGATAGATGAATTTGGAACACTAAATCCAACATGGTTTGTATTAGCTCTTTGAAACTTGACAAAATAAAGTAGTTCTCAGTTTTGTCTCTATGGTTTGTTTCCTCTTCAAGTAGCCCTAGGCACAGACTGTGGAAAAGCACTTTCATTGAGAGGGGTTGCCAAGCTTATAAGAAATAACGAGTTTCCGAAACAACAGCAAATAATTTTTCGCCCAATCTTGATGATACTTAGTGGTAATGATCACTACACAAATCCCACTTGGCTCACCAAATTTTTTCTTCTAGGTTGAAGCCTTCATCTACAGTTGAAGTTTTTTTATTTAGGTTACCCTCTGTTGTCTCCTATATAGATAGATGAATTTGGAACTCTAAATCCACCATGGTTTGTAGTAGCTTTTTGAAACATGACAAAAAAAGTAGTTCTCAGTTTTGTCTCTATGGTTTGTTTCCTCTTCAAGTAGCCCTAAGCAGAGACTGTGGAAAAGCACTTTCATTGAAAGGGGTTGCCAAATTTCCAAGAAATTACGAGTTTCTGAAATACCAGCAAATATTTTTTCACCCAATCTTGATGATTCTTGGTGGTAATGATCAGGACATAAATCCCACTTGGCTCACCGAATTTTGTTCTTCTAGGTTGAAGCGTTCGTCTACAGTAGCAGTTTTTATATTTAGGATTCCCTCTGTTCTCTCCTATATAGATAGATGAATTTGGAACTCTAAATCTAACATGGTTTGTAGTAGCTCTCTGAAACTTGACAAAATAAAGGAGTTCTCAGTTTTGTCTCTATGGTTTGTTTCCTCTTCAAGTAGCTCTAGGTACAGACTGTGTAAAAGCACTTTAATTGAGAGGGGTTGCCAAGCTTCTAAGAAATAACAAGTTTCCGAAAGACCAGGAAATATTTTTTCACCCAATCTTGATGATACTTGGTGGTAATGATCAGGACACAAATCCCACTTGGCTCACCGAATATTGTTCTTCTAGTTGAAGCGTTCGTCTACAGTAGCAGTTTTTATATTTAGGTTTCCCTCTGTTTTCTCCTATATAGATAGATGAATTTGGAACTCTAAATCCAACATGGTTTGTAGTAGCTCTTTGAAACTTGAAAAAATAAAAAAGTTCGCAATTTTTTCTCTATGGTTTGATACCTCTTCAAGTAGCTCTAGGCACAGACTGTGGAAAAGCACTTTCATTGAGAGGGGTTGCCAAGCTTCCAAGAAATTACGAGTTTCCGAAATACCAGCAAATATTTTTTCACCCAATCTTGATGATACGTGGTGGTAATGATCAGGACACAAATCCCACTTGGCTCACCGAATTTTCTTCCTCTAGGTTGAAGCGTTCGTCTACAGTAGCAGTTTTTATATTTGGGTTTCCCTCAGTTCTCTCCTATATAGATAGATGAATTTGGAACTCTAAATCCAACATGGTTTGTATGAGTTCTTTGAAACTTGATAAAATAAAGGAGTTCTCATTTTTGTCTCTATGGTTTGTTTCCTCTTCAAGGAGCCCTTAGCAAAGACTGTGGAAAAGCACTTTCATTGAAAGAGGTTGCCAAGCTTCCAAGAAATTACGAGTTTCTGAAATACCAGCGAAAATTTTTTCAACCAATCTTGATGATACTTGGCGGTAATGATCAGGACACAAATCCCACTTGGCTCACCGAATTTTGTTCTTCTAGATTGAAGGGTTCGTCTACAGTAGCAGTTTTTATATTTAGGTTTCCCTCTGTTCTCTCCTATATAGATAGATGAATTTGGAACTCTAAATCCAATATGGTTTGAAGGAGCTCTTTGAAACTTGACAAAATAAAAAATTTCTCAGTTTTGACCCTATGGTTTGTTTACTCTTCAAGTAGCTCTAGGCACAGACTGTGGAAAAGCACTTTCATTGAGAGGGGTTGCCAAGCTTCTAAGTAATAACAAGTTTCCGAAATAGCAGGAAATATTTTTTCACCCAATCTTGATGATACTTGGTGGTAATGATCAGGACACAAATCCCACTTGGCTCACCGAATTTTGTTCTTCTTGGTTGAAGCGTTTGTCTACAGTAGCAGTTTTTATATTTAGGTTTTCCTTTGTTCTCTCCTATATAGATAGATGAATTTGGAACTCTAAATCCAACATGGTTTGTATTAGCTCTTTGAAACTTGACAAAATAAAGGAGTTCTCAGTTTTGTCTCTATGGTTTCTTTCCTCTTCAAGTAGCTCTAGGCACAGACTGTGGAAAAGCACTTTCATTGAGAGGGGTTGCCAAGCTTCTAAGAAATTACGAGTTTCCGAAATACCAGGATATATTTTTAAACGCAATCTTGATGATACCTGGTGGTAATGATCAGGACACAAATCCCACTTGGCTCACCAAATTTTGTTCTTCTAGGTGGAAGCGTTCGTCTACAGTAGCAGTTTTTATATTTAGGTTTCCCTCTGTTCTCTCCTATATAGATAGATGAATTTGGAACTCTAAATCCAACATGGTTTGTAGTAGCTCTTTGAAACTTGATAAAATAAAGGAGTTCTCATTTTTGTCTCTATGGTTTGTTTCCTCTTCAAGTAGCCCTAAGCAAAGACTATGGAAAAACACTTTCATTGAGAGGGGTTGCCAAGCTTCCAAGAAATGACGAGTTTCCGAAATACCAGCAAATATTTTTTCAACCAATCTTGATGATGCTTGGCGCTAATGATCAGGACACAAATCCCTCTTGGCTCACCGAATTTTGTTCTTCTAGGTTGAAGCGTTCGTCTACAGTAGCAATTTTTATATTTAGGTTTCCCTCTGTTCTCTCCTATATAGATAGATGAATTTGGAACTCTAAATCAACATGGTTTGAAGTAGCTCTTTGAAAGTTGACAAAATAAAATAGTTCTCAGTTTTGACTCTATGGTTTGTTTCCTCTTCAAGTAGCTCTAGGCACAGACTGTGGAAACCTTTCATTGAGAGTTGTTCCCAAGCTTCTAAGAAATAACAAGTTTCTGAAATACCAGGAAATATTTTTTTCACCCAATCTATATGATACTTGGTGGTAATGATCAGGACACAAATCCCACTTGGCTCACTGAATCTTGTTCTTCTAGGTTGAAGCGTTCGTCTACAGTAGCAGTTTTTATATTTAGGTTTCCCTCTGTTCTCTCCTATATAGATAGATGAATTTGGAACTCTCAATCCAACATGGTTTGTAGTAGCTCTTTGAAACTTGACAAAATAAAAAAGTTCGCAGTTTTGTCTCTATGGTTTGTTTGCTCTTCAAGTAGCTCTAGGCACAGACTGTGGAAAAGCTCTTTCATTGAGAGGGGTTGCCAAGCTTCCAAGAAATAATAGGTTTCCGAAATACCAGGAAATATTTTTTCACCCAATCTTGATGATACTTTGTGGTAATGATCAGGACACAAATCCCACTTGGCTCACCGAATTTTCTTCCTCTAGGTTGAAGCGTTCGTCTACAGTAGCAGTTTTTATATTTGGATTTCCCTCTATTCTCTCCTATACAGATAGATGAATTTGGAACTCTAAATCCAACATGGTTTGTAGTAGCTCTTTGAAACTTGATAAAATAAAGGAGTTCTCATTTTTGTCTCTATGGTTTGTTTCCTCTTCAAGTAGCCCTAAGCAAAGACTGTGGAAAAGCACTTTCATTGAAAGGGGTTGCCAAGCTTCCAAGAAATTACGAGTTTCTGAAATACCAGCAAATATTTTTTCAACCAATCTTGATGATACTTGGCGGTAATGATCAGGACACAAATCCCACTTGGGTCACCAAATTTTGGTCTTCTAGGTTGAAGTGTTCGTCTACAGTAGCAGTTTTTATATTTAGGTTTCCCTCTGTTCTCTCCTATATAGATAGATGAATTTGGAACTCTAAATCCAACATGGTTTGTAGTAGCTCTTTATAACTTGACAAAATAAAGGAGGACTCCGTTTTGTCTCTATGGTTTGTTTACTCTTCAAGTAGCCTTAAGCAAAGACTGTGGAAAAGCACTTTCATTGAAAGGGGTTGCCAAGCTTCCAAGAAATTACGAGTTTCCGAAATACCAGCAAATATTTTTTCAACCAATGTTGATGATACGTGGTGGTAATGACAAGTACACAAATCCCACTTGGCACACCAATTTTTGTTCTTCTAGGTTGAAGCGTTCGTTTACAGTAGCAGTTTTTGTTTTTAGGTTTCACTCTGTTCTCTTCTATATAGATAGATGAATTTGGAACTCTAAATGCAACAGGGTTTGTATTAGCTCTTTGTAACTTGACAAAATAAAGGAGTTCTCCGTTTTGTCTCTATGGTTTGTTTCCTCTTCAAGTAGCCCTATGCACAGACTGTGGAAAAGCACTTTCATTGAGAGGGGTTGCTAAGCTTCTAAGAAATAACGAGTTTCCGAAATAACAGCAAATATTTTTTCTACCAATCTTGATGATACTTGGTGGTAATGATCAGTACATAAATCCCACTTGGCTCACCAAATTTTGTTTTTCTATGTTGAAGCGTTCGTCTACAGTAGCAGTTTTTATATTTAGGTTTCCCTCTGTTCTCTCCTATATAGATAGATGAATTTGGAAGTCTAAATCCAACATGGTTTGTAGTCGCTCTTTGAAACTTGACAAAATAAAGGAGTTCTCAGTTTAGTCTCTATGGTTTGTTTCCCCTTCAAGTAGCTCTAGGCACAGACTGTGGAAAAGCACTTTCATTGAGAGGGGTTGCCAAGCTTCTAAGAAATAACGAGTTTCCGAAATACCAGGAAATATTTTGAAACCCAATCTTGATGATACTTGGTGGTAATGATCAGGACACAAATCCCACTTGGCTCACCGAATTTTGTTCTTCTAGGTTGAAGCTTTCGTCTACAGTAGCAGTTTTTATATTTAGGTTTCCCTCTGTTCTCTCCTATTTAGATAGATGAATTTGGAACTCTAAATAAAACATGGTTTGTAGTAGCTCTTTGAAACTTGACAAAATAAAAAAGTTCTTAGTTTTGTCTCTATGGTTTGTTTAATCTTCAAGGAGCCCTAGGCACAGACTGTGGAAAAGCACTTTCATTGAAAGGGGTTGCCAAGCTCCAGAGAAATAACGAGTTTCAAATACCAGCAAATATTTTTTCACCCAATCTTGATGATACTTGGTGGTAATGATCAGTACACAAATCCCACTTGGCTCACCAAATTTTGTTCTTCTAGGTTGAAGCGTTCGTCTACAGTAGCAGTTTTTACATTTAGGTTTCCCTCAATTCTCTCCTATATTGATAGATGAATTTGGAACTCTAAATCCAACATGGTTTGTAGTAGCTCTTTGAAACTTGACACAATAAAGGAGTTCTCAGTTTTGTCTCTATGGTTTGTTTCCTCTTCAAGTAGCCCTAAGCAAAGACTATGGAAAAACACTTTCATTGAGAGGGGTTGCCAAGCTTCCAAGAAATGACGAGTTTCCGAAATACCAGCAAATATTTTTTCAACCAATCTTGATGATGCTTGGCGCTAATGATCAGGACACAAATCCCTCTTGGCTCACCGAATTTTGTTCTTCTAGGTTGAAGCGTTCGTCTACAGTAGCAATTTTTATATTTAGGTTTCCCTCTGTTCTCTCCTATACAGATAGATGAATTTGGAACTCTAAATCAACATGGTTTGAAGTAGCTCTTTGAAAGTTGACAAAATAAAGGAGTTCTCAGTTTTGTCTCTATGGTTTGTTTCCTTTTCAAGTAGTCCTAGGCACAGACTGTGGAAAAGCATTTTCATTGAGAGGGGTTGCCAAGCTTCTAAGAAATTACGAGTTTCCGAAATACCAGCAAATATTTTTTCACCCAATCTTGATGATACTTGGTGGTTATGATCAGGACACAAATCCCACTTGGCTCACCGAATTTTGTTCTTCTAGGTTGAAGCTTTCGTCTACAGTAGCAGTTTTTATATTTAGGTTTCCCTCTGTTCTCTCCTATATAGTTAGATGAATTTGGAACTCTAAATCCAACATGGTTCGTAGTAGCTCTTTGAAACTTGACAAAATAAAGGAGTTCTTAGTTTTGTCTCTATGGTTTGTTTAATCTTCAAGGAGCCCTAGGCATAGACTGTGGAAAAGCACTTTCATTGAGAGGGGTTGCCAAGCTCCTAAGAAATAACGAGTTTCCGAAATACCAGCAAATATTTTTTCACCCAATCTTGATGATATTTGGTGGTAATGATCAGTATACAAATCCCACTTGGCTCACTAAATTTTGTTCTTCTTGGTTGAAGCGTTCGTCTACAGTAGCAGTTTTTACATTTAGGTTTCCCTCAATTCTCTCCTATATAGATAGATGAATTTGGAACTCTAAATCCAACATGGTTTGTAGTAGCTCTTTGAAACTTGACACAATAAAGGAGTTCTCAGTTTTGTCTCTATGGTTTGTTTCCTCTTCAAGTAGCCCTAGGCACAGACTGTAGAAAAGCTCTTTCATTGAGAGGGGTTGCCAAACTCCTAAGAAATAACGAGTTTCCGAAATACCAGCAAATATTTTTTCACCCAATCTTGATGATATTTGGTGGTAATGATCAGTACACAAATCCCACTTGGATCACCAAATTTTGTTCTTCTAGGTTGAAGCGTTCGTCTACAGTAACAGTTTTTATATTTAGGTTTCCCTCAATTCTCTCCTATATATTTAGATGAATTTGGAACTCTAAATCCAACATGGTTTGTAGTAGGTCTTTGAAACTTGACACAATAAAGGAGTTCTCAGTTTTGTCTCTATGGTTTGTTTCCTCTTCAAGTTGCCCTAGGCACAGACTGTGGAAAAGCACTTTCATTGAGATGGGTTGCCAAGCTTCTAAGAAATAACGATTTTCCGAAATACCAGCAAATATTTTTTTCACCCAAACGTGATGATATTTGGTGGTAATGATCAGTACACAAATCCAATTTGGCTCACGAAATTTTGTTCTTCTAGTTTGAAGCTTTCATCTACAGTAGCAGTTTTTATATTTAGGTTTCCCTCTGTTCTCTCATATATAGAGAGATGAATTTGGAACTCTAAATTCAACATGGTTTGTAGTAGCTCTTTGAAACTTGAAGAAATAAAGGAGTTCTCAGTTTTGTCTCTATGGTTTGTTTCCTCTTCAAGTCGACCTAGGCACAGACTGTGGAAAGCACTTTCATTGAGATGGGTTGCCAAGCTTCTAAGAAATAACGTGTTTCCGAAATACCAGCAAATATTTTTTCACCCAATCTTGATGATACTTGGTGGTAATGATCAGTACACAAATCCCACTTGGCTCACCAAATTTTGTTCTTCTAGGTTGAAGCGTTCCTCTACAGTAGCAGTTTTTATATTTAGGTTTCCTTCTGTTCTCTTTTATATAGATAGTTGAATTTGGAACTCTAAATCCAACATGGTTTGTAGTAGCTCTTTGAAACTTGACAAAATAAAGGAGTTCTCAGTTTTGTTTCTATGGTTTGTTTCCACTTCAAGTAGCCCTAGGTGAGACTGTGGAAAAGCACTTTCATTGATAGGGGTTGCCAAGCTTCTAAGAAATAACGTGTTTCCGAAATACCCGCGAATATTTTTTCACCCAATCTTGATGATAATTGGTGCTAATGAACAGTACACATTTCCCACTTGGCTCACCAAATTTTGTTCTTCTAGGTTGAAGCGTTCGTCTACAGTAGCAGTTTTTATATTTAGGTTTCCCTCTGTTCTGTCCTATATATGTAGATGAATTTGGAACTCTAAATCCAACATGGTTTTTAGTAGCTCTTTGAAACTTGACAAAATAAAGGAGTTCTCAGTTTTGTCTATATGGTTTGTTTCCTCTTCAAGTAGCCCTAGGCAGAGACAGTGGAAAAGCACTTTCATTGATAGGGGTTGCCAAGCTTCTAAGAAATAACGAGTTTCCGAAATACCAGCAAATATTTTTTCACCCAATCTTGATGATACTTGGTGGTAATGATCAGTACACATTTCCCACTTGGCCCACCAAATTTGGTTATTCTAGGTTGAAGCGTTCGTCTACAGTAGCAGTTTTTAGATTTAGGTTTCCCTCTGTTCTCTCCTATATAGATAGATGAATTTGGAACTCTAAATCCAACATGGTTTGTAGTAGCTCTTTGAAACTTGACAAAATAAAGGAGTTCTCAGTTTTGTCTCTATGGTTTGTTTCCTCTTCAAGTAGCTCTAGGCACAGACTGTGGAAAAGCACTTTCATTGAGAGGGGTTGCCAAGCTTCTAAGAAATAACGAGTTTACGAAATACCAGGAAATATTTTTAAACCCAATCTTGATGATACTTGGTGGTTATGATCAGGACACAAATCCCACTTGGCTCACCGAATTTTGTTCTTCTAGGTTGAAGCTTTCGTCTACAGGAGCAGTTTTTATATTTAGGTTTCCCTCTGTTCTCTCCTATAGAGTTAGATGAATTTGGACCTCTAAATCCAACATGGTTTGTAGTAGCTCTTTGAAACTTGACAAAATAAAGGAGTTCTTAGTTTTGTCTCTATGGTTTGTTTAATCTTCAAGGAGCCCTAGGCATAGACTGTGGAAAAGCACTTTCATTGAGAGGGGTTGCCAAGCTCCTAAGAAATAACGAGTTTCCGAAATACCAGCAAATATTTTTTCACCCAATCTTGATGATATTTGGTGGTAATGATCAGTATACAAATCCCACTTGGCTCACTAAATTTTGTTCTTCTAGGTTGAAGTGTTCGTCTACAGTAGCAGTTTTTACATTTAGGTTTCCCTCAATTCTCTCCTATATAGATAGATGAATTTGGAACTCTAAATCCAACATGGTTTGTAGTAGCTCTTTGAAACTTGACACAATAAAGGAGTTCTCAGTTTTGTCTCTATGGTTTGTTTCCTCTTCAAGTAGCCCTAGGCACAGACTGTGGAAAAGCACTTTCATTGAGAGGGGTTGCCAAGCTCCTAAGAAATAACGAGTTTCCGAAATACCAGCAAATATTTTTTCACCCAATCTTGATGATATTTGGTGGTAATGATCAGTACACAAATCCCACTTTTATCACCAAATTTTGTTCTTCTAGGTTGAAGCGTTCGTCTACAGTAACAGTTTTTATATTTAGGTTTCCCTCAATTCTCTCCTATATAGATAGATGAATTTGGAACTCTAAATCCAACATGGTTTGTAGTAGCTCTTTGAAACTTGACACAATAAAGGAGTTGTCAGTTTTGTCTCTATGGTTTGTTTCCTCTTCAAGTTGCCCTAGGCACAGACTGTGGAAAAGCACTTTCATTGAGATGGGTTGCCAAGCTTCTAAGAAATAACGATTTTCCGAAATACCAGCAAATATTTTTTTCACCCAAACGTGATGATATTTGGTGGTAATGATCAGTACACAAATCCAATTTGGCTCACGAAATTTTGTTCTTCTAGTTTGAAGCTTTCATCTACAGTAGCAGTTTTTATATTTAGGTTTCCCACTGTTCTCTCATATATAGAGAGATGAATTTGGAACTCTAAATTCAACATGGTTTGTAGTAGCTCTTTAAACTTGACGAAATAAAGGAGTTCTCAGTTTTGTCTCTATGGTTTGTTTCCTCTTCAAGTCGCCCTAGGCACAGACTGTGGAAAGCACTTTCATTGAGATGGGTTGCCAAGCTTCTAAGAAATAACGTGTTTCCGAAATACCAGCAAATATTTTTTCACCCAATCTTGATGATACTTGGTGGTAATGATCATTACACAAATCCCACTTGGCTCACCAAATTTTGTTCTTCTAGGTTGAAGCGTTCCTCTACAGTAGCAGTTTTTATATTTAGGTTTCCCTCTGTTCTCTTTTATATAGATAGTTGAATTTGGAACTCTAAATCCAACATGGTTTGTAGTAGCTCTTTGAATCTTGACAAAATAAAGGAGTTCTCAGTTTTGTCTCTATGGTTTGTTTCCTCTTCAAGTAGCCCTAGGTGAGACTGTGGAAAAGCACTTTCATTGATAGGGGTTGCCAAGCTTCTAAGAAATAACGTGTTTCCGAAATACCCGCAAATATTTTTTCACCCAATCTTGATGATAATTGGTGCTAATGAACAGTACACATTCCCACTTGGCTCACCAAATTTTGTTCTTCTAGGTTGAAGCGTTCGTCTACAGTAGCAGTTTTTATATTTAGGTTTCCCTCTGTTCTCTCCTATATATGTAGATGAATTTGGAACTCTAAATCCAACATGGTTTTTAGTAGCTCTTTGAAACTTGACAAAACAAAGGAGTTCTCAGTTTTGTCTATATGGTTTGTTTCCTCTTCCAGTAGCCCTAGGCAGAGACAGTGGAAAAGCACTTTCATTGATAGGGGTTGCCAAGCTTCTAAGAAATAACGAGTTTCCGAAATACCAGCAAATATTTTTTCACCCAATCTTGATGATACTTGGTGGTAATGATCAGTACACATTTCCCACTTGGCCCACCAAATTTGGTTATTCTAGGTTGAAGCGTTCGTCTACAGTAGCAGTTTTTATATTTAGGTTTCACTCTGTTCTCTCATATATAGATAGATGAATTTGGAACTCTAAATCCAACGTGGTTTTTAGTAGCTCTTTGAAACTTGACAAAATAAAGGAGTTCTCAGTTTTGTCTCCATGGTTTGTTTCCTCTTCAAGTAGCCCTAGGCACAGACTGTGAAAAAGCACTCTCATTGAGATGGGTTGCCAAGCTTCTAAGAAATAACGAGTTACCGAAATAGCAGCAAATATTTTTTCACTCAAGCTTGATGATACTTGTTGGTAATATTCAGTACACAAATTCCACTTGGCTCACCAAATTTTGTTCTTCTAGTTTGAAGCTTTCGTCTACAGTAGCAGTTTTTATATTTAGGTTTCCCTCTGTTCTCTCCTATATAGATAGATGAATTTGGAACACTAAATCCAACATGGTTTGTATTAGCTCTTTGAAACTTGACAAAATAAAGGAGTTCTCAGTTTTGTCTCTATGGTTTGTTTCCTCTTCAAGGAGCCCTAGGCATAGACTGTGGAAAAGCACTTTCATTGAGAGGGGTTGCCCAGCTCCTAAGAAATAACGAGTTTCCGAAATACCAGCAAATATTTTTTCACCCAATCTTGATGATATTTGGTGGTAATGATCAGTATACAAATCCCACTTGGCTCACTAAATTTTGTTCTTCTAGGTTGAAGCGTTCGTCTACAGTAGCAGTTTTTACATTTAGGTTTCCCTCAATTCTCTCCTATATAGATAGATGAATTTGGAACTCTAAATCCAACATGGTTTGTAGTAGCTCCTTGAAACTTGACACAATAAAGGAGTTCTCAGTTTTGTCTCTATTGTTTGTTTCCTCTTCAAGTAGCCCTAGGCACAGACTGTGTAAAAGCATTTTGATTGAGAGGGGTTCACAAGCTTCTAAGAAATAACGAGTTTCCGAAATACCAGCAAATATTTTTTCACCCAATCTTGATGATACTTGGTGGTAATGATCAGTACACAAATCCCACTTGCCTCACCAAATTTTTTTCTTCTAGTTTGAAGCGTTCGTCTACAGTAGCAGTTTTCAAATTTAGGTTTCCCTCTGTTCTCTCCTATATAGATAGATGAATTTGGAACTCTAAATAAAACACGGTTTGTAGTAGCTCTTTGAAACTTGAAAAAAAAAAGGAGTTTTTGGTTTTGTCTCTATGGATAGTTTAATCTTCAAGGAGCCCTAGTAACAGACTGTGGAAAAGCACTTTCATTGAGAGGGGTTGCCAAGCTTTTATGAAATGAAGAGTTTCCGAAATACCAGCAAATATTTTTTCACCCAATCTTGATGATACTTGGTGGTAATGATCAGTACACAAATCCCACTTGGCTCACCAAATTTTGTTCTTCTAGGTTGAAGCGTTCGTTTACAGTAGCAGTTTTTATTTTTAGGTTTCACTCTGTTCTCTCCTATATAGATAGATGAATTTGGAACTCTAAATCCAACATGGTTTGTAGTAGCTCTTTGAAATTTGAAAAAATAAAGGAGTTCTCAGTTTTGTCTCTATGGTTTGTTTCCTCTTCAAGTAGCCTTAGGCACAGACTGTGGAAAAGCACTTTCATTGAGAGGTGTTGCCAAGCTTCTAAGAAATAACGAGTTTCTGAAATACCAGTAAATATTTTTTCACCCATTCTTGATGATACTTGGTGCTAAGGATCAGTACACATTTCCCACTTGGCCCACCAAATTTGGTTATTCTAGGTTGAAGCGTTCGTCTACAGTAGCAGTTTTTATATGTAGGTTTCACTCTGTTCTCTCATATATAGATAGATGAATTTGGAACTCTAAATCCAACGTGGTTTTTAGTAGCTCTTTGAAACTTGACAAATAAAGGAGTTCTCAGTTTTGTCTCCATGGTTTGTTTCCTCTTCAAGTAGCCCTAGGCACAGACTGTGAAAAAGCACTTTCATTGAGATGGGTTGCCAAGCTTCTAAGAAATAACGAGTTACCGAAATAGCAGCAAATATTTTTTCACTCAAGCTTGATGATACTTGGTGGTAATATTCAGTACACAAATTCCACTTGGCTCACCAAATTTTGTTCTTCTAGTTTGAAGCTTTCGTCTACAGTAGCAGTTTTTATATTTAGGTATCCCTCTGTTCTCTCCTATATAGATAGATGAATTTGGAACTCTAAATCCAACATGGTTTGTATTAGCTCTTTGAAACTTGACAAAATAAAGGAGTTCTCCGTTTTGTCTCTATGGTTTGTTTCCTCTTCAAGTAGTCCTACGCACAGACTGTGGAAAAGCATTTTCATTGAGAGGGGTTGCCAAGCTTCTAAGAAATTACGAGTTTCCGAAATACCAGCAAATATTTTTTCACCCAATCTTGATGATAGTTGTTGCTAATGATCAGTACACAAATCCCACATGGCTCACCAAATTTTGTTCTTCTAGGTTGAAGCGTTCGTCTACAGTAGCAGTTTTTAGATTTAGGTTTCCCACTGTTCTCTCCTATATAGATAGATGAATTTGGAACTCTAAATCCAACTTGGTTTGTATTAGCTCTTTGAAACTTGACAAAATAAAGGAGTTCTCAGTTTTGTCTCTATGGTTTGTTTCCTCTTCAAGTAGCTCTAGGCACAGACTGTGGAAAAGCACTTTCATTGAGAGGGGTTGCCAAGCTTCTAAGAAATAACGAGTTTCCGAAATACCAGGAAATATTTTTAAACCCAATCTTGATGATACTTGGTGGTTATGATCAGGACACAAATCACACTTGGCTCACCGAATTTTGTTCTTCTAGGTTGAAGCTTTCGTCTACAGTAGCAGTTTTTATATTTAGGTTTCCCTCTGTTCTCTCCTATATAGTTAGATGAATTTGGAACTCTAAATCCAACATGGTTTGTAGTAGCTCTTTGAAACTTGACAAAATAAAGGAGTTCTTAGTTTTGTCTCTATGGTTTATTTAATCTTCAAGGAGCCCTAGGCACAGACTGTGGAAAAGCACTTTCATTGAGAGGGGTTGCCAAGCTCCTAAGAAATAACGAGTTTCCGAAATACCAGCAAATATTTTTTCACCCAATCTTGATGATATTTGGTGGTAACGATCAGTATACAAATCCCACTTGGCTCACCAAATTTTGTTCTTCTAGGTTGAAGCGTTCGTCTACAGTAGCAGTTTTTATATTTAGGTTTCCCTCACATCTCTCGTATATAGAGAGATGAATTTGGAACTCTAAATTCAACATGGTTTGTAGTAGCACTTTGAAACTTGACAAAATAAAGGAGTTCTCAGTTTTGTCTCTATGGTTTGTTTCCTCTTCAAGTAGCCCTAGGTGAGACTGTGGAAAAGCACTTTCATTGATAGGGGTTGCCAAGCTTCTAAGAAATAACGTGTTTCCGAAATACCCGCAAATATTTTTTCACCCAATCTTGATGATAATTGGTCCTAATGAACAGTACACATTTCCCACTTGGCTCACCAAATTTTGTTCTTCTAGGTTGAAGCGTTCGTCTACAGTAGCAGTTTTTATATTTAGGTTTCCCTCTGTTCTCTCCTATATATGTAGATGAATTTGGAACTCTAAATACAACATGGTTTTTAGTAGCTCTTTGAAACTTGACAAAATAAAGGAGTTCTCAGTTTTGTCTATATGGTTTGTTTAATATTCTAGGAGCCCTAGGCACAGACTGTGGAAAAGCACTTTCATTGAGAGGGGTTGCCAAGCTTCTAAGAAATTACGAGTTTCCGAAATACCAGCAAATATTTTTTCACCCAATCTTGATGATACTTGGTGCTAATGAACAGTACACATTTCCCACTTGGCTCACCAAATTTTGTTCTTCTAGGTTGAAGCGTTCGTCTACAGTAGCAGTTTTTATATTTAGGTTTCCCTCTGTTCTCTCCTATATAGGTAGATGAATTTGGAACTCTAAATCCAACATGGTTTGTAGTAGCTCTTTGAAACTTGACAAAATAAAGGAGTTCTCAGTTTTGTCTCCATGGTTTGTATCCTAGTCAAGCAGCCCTAGGCACAGACTGTGGAAAGCACTTTCATTGAGATGGGTTGCCAAGCTTCAAGAATTAACGAGTTTCCGAAATACCAGCAAATATTTTTGCACCCAAACTTGATGATACTTGGTGGTAATGATCAGTACACAAATTCCACTTGGCTCACCAAATTTTGTTCTTCTAGTTTGAAGCTTTCGTCTACAGTAGCAGTTTTTATATTTAGGTTTCACTCTGTTCTCTCATGTATAGATAGATGAATTTGGAACTCTAATTAATACATGGTTTGTAGTAGCTCTTTGAAACTTGATAAAATAAAGGAGTTCTCAGTTTTGTCTCTATGGTTTTTTTCCTCTTCAAGTACCTCGAGGCACAGACTGTGGAAAAGCACTTTCATTGAAAGGGGTGGCCAAGCTTCCAAGAAATAACGAGTTTCCGAAATACCAGCAAATATTTTTTCACCCAATCTTGATGATACTTGGTGGTAATGATCGGTCCACAAATCCAACTTGACTCACCAAATTTTGTTCTTCTAGTTTGAAGCGTTCATTTACAGTGTCAGTTTATATTTTTTAGGTTTCCCTTGGTTCTCTCCTATATAGATAGATGAATTTGGAACTATAAATCCAACATGGTTTTTAGTAGCTCTTTGAAACTTGACAAAAAAAAAGTAGTTCTAAGTTTTGTCTCTATGATTTTTTTCCTCTTCAAGTACCCCAAAACAGAGACCGTGGAAAAGCACTTTCATTGAGAGGGGTTGCCAAGCTTCCAAGAAATTACGAGTTTCCGAATACCAGCAAATATTTTTTCACCCCATCTTGATGATACTTGGTGGTAATGATCAGGACACAAATCCCACTTGGCTCACCGAATTTTGTTCTTCTAGGTTGAAGCTTTCGTCTACAGTAGCAGTTTTTATATTTAGGTTTCCCTCTGTTCTCTCTATATAGATAGATGAATTTGGAACTCTAAATCCAACATGGTTTGTAGTAGCTCTTTGAAATTTGAAATAATAAAGGAGTTCTCAGTTTTGTCTCTATGGTTTGTTTCCTCTTCAAGTAGCCTTAGGCACAGACTGTGGAAAAGCACTTTCATTGAGAGGTGTTGCCAAGCTTCTAAGAAATAACGAGTTTCTGAAATAGCAGTAAATATTTTTTCACCCAATCTTGATGATACTTGGTGCTAAGGATCAGTACACATTTCCCACTTGGCCCACCAAATTTGGTTATTCTAGGTTGAAGCGTTCGTCTACAGTAGCAGTTTTTATACTTAGGTTTCACTCTGTTCCCTCATATATAGATAGATGAATTTGGAACTCTAAATCCAACGTGGTTTTTAGTAGCTCTTTGAAACTTGACAAAATAAAGGAGTTCTCAGTTTTGTCTCCATGGTTTGTTTCCTCTTCAAGTAGCCCTAGGCACAGACTGTGAAAAAGCACTTTCATTGAGATGGGTTGCCAAGCTTCTAAGAAATAACGAGTTACCGAAATAGCAGCAAATATTTTTTCACTCAAGCTTGATGATACTTGGTGGTAATATTCAGTACACAAATTCCACTTGGCTCACCAAATTTTGTTCTTCTAGTTTGAAGCTTTCGTCTACAGTAGCAGTTTTTATATTTAGGTATCCCTCTGTTCTCTCCTATATAGATAGATGAATTTGGAACTCTAAATCCAACATGGTTTGTATTAGCTCTTTGAAACTTGACAAAATAAAGGAGTTCTCCGTTTTGTCTCTATGGTTTGTTTCCTCTTCAAGTAGTCCTACGCACAGACTGTGGAAAAGAATTTTCATTGAGAGGGGTTGCCAAGCTTCTAAGAAATTACGAGTTTCCGAAATACCAGCAAATATTTTTTCACCCAATCTTGATGATAGTTGTTGCTAATGATCAGTACACAAATCCCACATGGCTCACCAAATTTTGTTCTTCTTGGTTGAAGCGTTCGTCTACAGTAGCAGTTTTTAGATTTAGGTTTCCCACTGTTCTCTCCTATATAGATAGATGAATTTGGAACTCTAAATCCAACATGGTTTGTATTAGCTCTTTGAAACTTGACAAAATAAAGGAGTTCTCAGTTTTGTCTCTATGGTTTGTTTCCTCTTCAAGTAGCTCTAGGCACAGACTGTGGAAAAGCACTTTCATTGAGAGGGGTTGCCAAGCTTCTAAGAAATAACGAGTTTCCGAAATACCAGGAAATATTTTTAAACCCAATCTTGATGATACTTGGTGGTTATGATCAGGACACAAATCACACTTGGCTCACCGAATTTTGTTCTTCTAGGTTGAAGCTTTCGTCTACAGTAGCAGTTTTTATATTTAGGTTTCCCTCTGTTCTCTCCTATATAGTTAGATGAATTTGGAACTCTAAATCCAACATGGTTTGTAGTAGCTCTTTGAAACTTGACAAAATAAAGGAGTTCTTAGTTTTGTCTCTATGGTTTGTTTAATCTTCAAGAAGCCCTAGGCACAAACTGTGGAAAAGCACTTTCATTGAGAGGGGTTGCCAAGCTCCTAAGAAATAACGAGTTTCCGAAATACCAGCAAATATTTTTTCACCCAATCTTGATGATATTTGGTGGTAACGATCAGTATACAAATCCCACTTGGCTCACCAAATTTTGTTCTTCTAGGTTGAAGCGTTCGTCTACAGTAGCAGTTTTTATATTTAGGTTTCCCTCACATCTCTCGTATATAGAGAGATGAATTTGGAACTCTAAATTCAACATGGTTTGTAGTAGCACTTTGAAACTTGACAAAATAAAGGAGTTCTCAGTTTTGTCTCTATGGTTTGTTTCCTCTTCAAGTAGCCCTAGGTGAGACTGTGGAAAAGCACTTTCATTGATAGGGGTTGCCAAGCTTCTAAGAAATAACGTGTTTCCGAAATACCCGCAAATATTTTTTCACCCAATCTTGATGATAATTGGTGCTAATGAACAGTACACATTTCCCACTTGGCTCACCAAATTTTGTTCTTCTAGGTTGAAGCGTTCGTCTACAGTAGCAGTTTTTATATTTAGGTTTCCCTCTGTTCTCTCCTATATATGTAGATGAATTTGGAACTCTAAATACAACATGGTTTTTAGTAGCTCTTTGAAACTTGACAAAATAAAGGAGTTCTCAGTTTTGTCTATATGGTTTGTTTAATATTCTAGGAGCCCTAGGCACAGACTGTGGAAAAGCACTTTCATTGAGAGGGGTTGCCAAGCTTCTAAGAAATTACCGGTTTCCGAAATACCAGCAAATATTTTTTCACCCAATCTTGATGATACTTGGTGCTAATGAACAGTACACATTTCCCACTTGGCTCACCAAATTTTGTTCTTCTAGGTTGAAGCGTTCGTCTACAGTAGCAGTTTTTATATTTAGGTTTCCCTCTGTTCTCTCCTATATAGGTAGATGAATTTGGAACTCTAAATCCAACATGGTTTGTAGTAGCTCTTTGAAACTTGACAAAATAAAGGAGTTCTCAGTTTTGTCTCCATGGTTTGTATCCTAGTCAAGCAGCCCTAGGCACAGACTGTGGAAAGCACTTTCATTGAGATGGGTTGCCAAGCTTCAAGAATTAACGAGTTTCCGAAATACCAGCAAATATTTTTGCACCCAAACTTGATGATACTTGGTGGTAATGATCAGTACACAAATTCCACTTGGCTCACCAAATTTTGTTCTTCTAGTTTGAAGCTTTCGTCTACAGTAGCAGTTTTTATATTTAGGTTTCACTCTGTTCTCTCATGTATAGATAGATGAATTTGGAACTCTAAATCCAACATGGTTTGTAGTAGCTCTTTGAAATTTGAAAAAATAAAGGAGTTCTCAGTTTTGTCTCTATGGTTTGTTTCCTCTTCAAGTAGCCTAGGCACAGACTGTGGAAAAGCACTTTCATTGAGAGGTGTTGCCAAGCTTCTAAGAAATAACGAGTTTCTGAAATACCAGTAAATATTTTTTCACCCATTCTTGATGATACTTGGTGCTAAGGATCAGTACACATTTCCCACTTGGCCCACCAAATTTGGTTATTCTAGGTTGAAGCGTTCGTCTACAGTAGCAGTTTTTATATGTAGGTTTCACTCTGTTCTCTCATATATAGATAGATGAATTTGGAACTCTAAATCCAACGTGGTTTTTAGTAGCTCTTTGAAACTTGACAAAATAAAGGAGTTCTCAGTTTTGTCTCCATGGTTTGTTTCCTCTTCAAGTAGCCCTAGGCACAGACTGTGAAAAAGCACTTTCATTGAGATGGGTTGCCAAGCTTCTAAGAAATAACGAGTTACCGAAATAGCAGCAAATATTTTTTTCACTCAAGCTTGATGATACTTGGTGGTAATATTCAGTACACAAATTCCACTTGGCTCACCAAATTTTGTTCTTCTAGTTTGAAGCTTTCGTCTACAGTAGCAGTTTTTATATTTAGGTATCCCTCTGTTCTCTCCTATATAGATAGATGAATTTGGAACTCTAAATCCAACATGGTTTGTATTAGCTCTTTGAAACTTGACAAAATAAAGGAGTTCTCCGTTTTGTCTCTATGGTTTGTTTCCTCTTCAAGTAGTCCTACGCACAGACTGTGGAAAAGCATTTTCATTGAGAGGGGTTGCCAAGCTTCTAAGAAATTACGAGTTTCCGAAATACCAGCAAATATTTTTTTCACCCAATCTTGATGATAGTTGTTGCTAATGATCAGTACACAAATCCCACATGGCTCACCAAATTTTGTTCTTCTAGGTTGAAGCGTTCGTCTACAGTAGCAGTTTTTAGATTTAGGTTTCCCACTGTTCTCTCCTATATAGATAGATGAATTTGGAACTCTAAATCCAACTTGGTTTGTATTAGCTCTTTGAAACTTGACAAAATAAAGGAGTTCTCAGTTTTGTCTCTATGGTTTGTTTCCTCTTCAAGTAGCTCTAGGCACAGACTGTGGAAAAGCACTTTCATTGAGAGGGGTTGCCAAGCTTCTAAGAAATAACGAGTTTCCGAAATACCAGGAAATATTTTTAAACCCAATCTTGATGATACTTGGTGGTTATGATCAGGACACAAATCACACTTGGCTCACCGAATTTTGTTCTTCTAGGTTGAAGCTTTCGTCTACAGTAGCAGTTTTTATATTTAGGTTTCCCTCTGTTCTCTCCTATATAGTTAGATGAATTTGGAACTCTAAATCCAACATGGTTTGTAGTAGCTCTTTGAAACTTGACAAAATAAAGGAGTTCTTAGTTTTGTCTCTATGGTTTATTTAATCTTCAAGGAGCCCTAGGCACAGACTGTGGAAAAGCACTTTCATTGAGAGGGGTTGCCAAGCTCCTAAGAAATAACGAGTTTCCGAAATACCAGCAAATATTTTTTCACCCAATCTTGATGATATTTGGTGGTAACGATCAGTATACAAATCCCACTTGGCTCACCAAATTTTGTTCTTCTAGGTTGAAGCGTTCGTCTACAGTAGCAGTTTTTATATTTAGGTTTCCTCACATCTCTCGTATATAGAGAGATGAATTTGGAACTCTAAATTCAACATGGTTTGTAGTAGCACTTTGAAACTTGACAAAATAAAGGAGTTCTCAGTTTTGTCTCTATGGTTTGTTTCCTCTTCAAGTAGCCCTAGGTGAGACTGTGGAAAAGCACTTTCATTGATAGGGGTTGCCAAGCTTCTAAGAAATAACGTGTTTCCGAAATACCCGCAAATATTTTTTCACCCAATCTTGATGATAATTGGTCCTAATGAACAGTACACATTTCCCACTTGGCTCACCAAATTTTGTTCTTCTAGGTTGAAGCGTTCGTCTACAGTAGCAGTTTTTATATTTAGGTTTCCCTCTGTTCTCTCCTATATATGTAGATGAATTTGGAACTCTAAATACAACATGGTTTTTAGTAGCTCTTTGAAACTTGACAAAATAAAGGAGTTCTCAGTTTTGTCTATATGGTTTGTTTAATT